>NC_140966.1:8014134-8046634 GCF_056783735.1 Eptatretus burgeri
GCTGGGGAAAAAGATGTTAAAGTTGAAATGTAACTTTCACGTCAGTTGCAGTCTATGAAAGACACAGAATTGCTCACTGTTAAAAGCAGTGTCCGCTGCTACACTGCTACCTGCAGTATCACTCAGCCTACAGGTTTTGATTGACATTTTTCACATTGCCAAGCTCTGAGGGGAATCTACACTCACAGTTGACAGTGTGTAAGCCAGAAATGCATCTGTGGATTGATTTCCTTCTCAATGGTGGCAAGGGGTGGTTGTGGTGGATGAAGTGTTGGAGGGTGGGGGCCAAAGAAATAGGCCTTCTAAAGCCTATCTAGACTGACTGATACAGTAGGTAGCAGTGTACCAGCAGTGTAACATTGCCTTTAGTATTAGGCTTTTCTGTTTTTATTGGCAAAGTGCAACTAAGCCACGATTTGCATTTTAACACACACACACACACACACACACACACACACACACACACACACACACACACATACACACACACACACACACACACACTAGAACATTCACACCCAAATATATACAAGTAAGAAAACTAAATAAATGAGGGAAAAGGCAAAATTGACTTGCTCATCTGCAGGGAGCTCATTTTGGTTAAGACCATTCAAATGTTTCCAGCAATAATATAAATGATATATCTCAACCTTAATTTATTTATATAACCTTCATCAAACGGTACTTTGTTTTTTTTTATCAGAGCAGTAAATAGCTACGCAAATAAAATAAATAAATATTGATTATGATGTGTGTTAATGTAGTTTATAATACATGGGAGGATACCCTGAAGGCACCTGAGCGCATCACTAATTGTTAGTAACAGCGTCAGAAATTCTTTGTAATCAACCATTCTTAATTCTCACAAATTAATGAAAGATGCCAGGCCATTTCGTTTCTGTAAAATCAAAATTGTCAAAGCTTGTTAAAGTGAAAGGCTCATAAAAAAATTTCCGTCTCTGACCCCTTAAAGAGATGTCAAAGTAAGATTTGTCAAGAAGATGATTTGCTGTTTTTATTATAAAGAATGACCTTGACTCTTCGATTCCAAGGTCATCATCAGAATGTTGCAGGAGCTGTTTATCACCTCCAACACTTAGATTTAAAATATACTAAATACAATATCACCATCGTTGTTTATTTGGGCTCATATCAACAGAATGTTTATTGTTTTTCTTTCTCTTACTGAAAATTATTGTGATGTCATTTTCGTACATGCAGAGATACACAGACAAGCGAATATGCCCATGAATACAATAACCATTTCTTTCTTGTTTTTTAATCTTCTCAACATTATCAGTCTAAGCTGCTGCAATCCATGTGGTATTTATAATTCCACAAGCGAATGTCTCCAATCGCTTCGCCTCGTGCTGACCACATCAGTATTCCCCGTACGACACGTTTCAAAACTGGCTCTCCATCAGACTACAGACGGGACAGCACACGTGTTTGTATTCCAAGTGGAATTATCTGTTGGGACGTTTATTTGTGCTCAGTAATCGGTCTCACACAAGTATAGAACACAAATCTCGCCTTTTGACTTATGGGAAGACGATACGGGACATCTCGTATGTATACATACGGAATTGTGAGTCAAGGTCGAAGTTCTGCTCGTGAACTGTTTGGGTCTTAGCTTGGCCTATTTCCCTTTCCCATCTGATCACTTGGCTCATGCTGCCACAATCTTATGTTAAAATCCCACGTACCATGTTGATGTGTCCATTTTTTACCGATATCCTTGTATTCATGTGAAAGCACATTGACATTTTCTCATGACCTTGTGGTATATGCACAGGTTCCTCCACTTGCTGGATATCCTGGAAACAAAGAACTTATTCTTAAAGGTGGATTATCTCTTGCTGAGCTTGATCTATGTGTACGGTGCTGAAACCACCTGGGATGTCCTGTATAACCTTTCTTGTTTTAATAAATGTTTAAATTCTTTTTTGGTCTTCTCAACTCTTAGTCAAATCACACACAGCTCTTGTCGACTTGTGAATCATGAATGCCCCAATCTACAGCTCAAACGATATATTTTTGAAAAAAAAAACGACCTGGTGATACTTCAAATATTTATCCAATTCATGCAAAAGATTACCCAAGATTCCTCATCTCTGTCAGTGATCGCAAGGGAGTATGAGGTTGTACAAGGTTATAAGTTAAATGACTGGGTCGTGTAATATTGTAAAGCTCTCAATCGACAAATGACAAATTTTTTGAAAATTAATCAGTGTTTTGAAGCTCCTTGATGAGATTGTAAATAAATTCACATTAATTAATTGTAAAGACATAAGGAGATGGTAGACATGTCAACACAGTACTTGGGATTTAAACGTGTGTTACAGCATGAGAAGCTGTGTGGTGAAATGGGAACACAAAACAAGGATTTTTCCCCCTTTTTGGAGACAAAATTCTTTAATCTTGACTCGTAGAAGATCGAGCTGATAGGGGCAACATATGGAGGAAACAGGCATGGAAAAGAAGGAAAAGGAGAGAAGGGGAGAGAGAGACAGACAGAGGAGAGACAGACACACAGACAAGGTTGGAAACACAGTAACCTGCGAGTAAGGTATTCGATATACATCAATTTGATGTAAATCGCTCATCATTCATTCAATTACTTGTACTCAGAACACGGGTGCTTGTTTGCATCAGGTCAGGGAGCGTGATCATGCTGCCGTGAAATTATCTCCTGAAGATTGGGTCTGGAATTTTAAGTTTTGTCAGGGTGCCAGCACACAATCACCAAATCTTACAAAATACTCTGTACATCCAACAGCAAATGCTTGCTGGTTGAACACTCGGATTAACCTCCATCAAAGGGATGTCAGATTAATTTTATGCAAACTCTGACCTGTCAAGAGTTAAGTTGGGAGCAAACTCAGTGAAAAAGCTCAAAGGTGAGTACTCTACTCTGAGATATTTGTCAGCCACATATATATCTGTGCAGTGTCTGTGTTGTCCTGTGTTGTCACTGAACTACTTCCTCAAACTAGTGTGAAATCATACCATACTTCAAGGCTGCACCTACCTCTCCTGTGTGTATGTCCTAAGCGTAACTTTTTTTGAAATTTTTTGAAAGAAAAAAAAATTCAAACTTAAGTCTTCATCTTCAATGGCTTAGAAAAATTTATTATCACGAATATTACAAATGAACTTGCAAAATAAATGTTTGAATTCTGCTTGGTGTAAATCATGACAAAACGGCAACTCACGTACTTATCCTCAGTTAAAAGAAGCCGGTCTCTCGAGCAACGTGTGGTGAGATGAGTAGAGGATAAATGGGGTTTCTGAGGCAGCCATTCAAATGAATGGGGAAAAGGGAAAAACTTTCTGACTCAAGCCCCAAAACCCCAAAATAGGAGACTGATTTTCTCCCCCTCCCATACAAGCAAACGTAAAATTGAGACTGATTTTCTCCCCCTCCCATACAAGCAAATGTAAAATTGAGACTTACTGATTGTTGCACTTCTTCTCTTTCATATTTTCATTCCACTCAAAGAGTGAACCAATGAATATTTGTCCATGTTATACTTTCGGGAATAACCTAATTTTCCAATTACATTCATCACCATCAAGTATATTCACAAAGATTACTTTGGAACTTAGTTCTTGGTTTAAATGGCTTTGGTGAGCAGAAATGAAATGATAAACTTCTCTTAATGCTCTTATTTGACCACCCCCTGAGCCATATATCATTGTGAGATTGTAGTAAATTGTTTTTCCATTGTTCATTTGATAACCATCAAAGTTTTCAGTCCATTCAAGCGTATTAATTTTTTTCTTTACATCCTCCAACTTATTTGTAGTTAAATTTATCCGCTTATTTGTTTGATCTACTTTTGCCCGGATTATTTCTTCAATAAGACTTATTTGATATTTCTCACATTCTTTTATGTTTATTCCATTTAAATACCAAGGCTGATTACATCTCCACTCTTTGGTTTGGTTATTGCTTGGTTCTATCATTTATAAATCAGTAAAAAGACAGCGGTAGCCTATTAAAATTCCCAACCCAATATCGTAACACTTATACTTATAACCATAAGGGAGACTATTGATTCCATTCTCTAAAATATATATATATATATATATATATATATATATATATATATATATATATATATATATATATAATCAAAAGCTCCGAATGCTTTCTTATTTATCTCTTCTTTATATAATTGATGTTGATAACTTCTTATTGTATTCATTTTCTGTACTCTTCCTTCTTTAAGGTTAAACAGTTGTTATATATTCCTTGATTATATTTTTCTTTATACCCTTTAGCTTCTTATCACACCTTTCAATGTTATTATTATCTATATGCATAAAAGCATAAGACTTTGATCTCAATCCTATAAATTCACTCATGACCTTCCCATCCAATTCATCTTTAAACGTACCCATAACCTTTTTATTCTTTGATGAAAACAACACATCACCTGACTTATAATTACTTGTATCATATATATATATATATATATATATATATATATATATATATATATATATATATATATTATCAATCATATCCTCATATACATCACTTGTCTTAATTTCTAATATAAAACTATCTGTATCCATATATAACAATGACACATTATCCTTAAACTTTGATTTTTAATTATTATAGTAATAGTCATACATTAACGACTTTGACAAGTCAAGAATTGATGTTCCTATATAAATAGGTTTATCCATTTCAATACTCTCTTTTTTTCAAATGAATAGCACAAAAGTTCTCTGAAAACACCTCCGCTCGTTCAAAACTTGGTCTATTAATTAACTTTGAAGCCTGTTTCCAAGATGTAGCAAGTCTTATGTTTTGTCGATTCCCAACATTTTCCATCGACTTTCCAAATTCAGCATTATTCATTAATTTATAAAAGTCCTCAAAATCTGCTTTTGCTTCTGTTCGCCTTTTGTATTAAAATCAATATACTTCTTTAACCAATGACTTTGTTTAGATTTCAAAATTCGATGAATTTTCCTCACTCTCAACCCAGCAGATAAATATTGTCTCAAGTTCCTTTGATGCAAAACATAACATTCTTTATCATTTTATATCGTAAGTAGTTTTTCTGGAGATTTACCTTTTATATTAAATGACTGTTGGTAATCACTTAACCATTCTTTTCTTGGACTTTCTTTATCAGGGGCATACGGTTGGTTTTTATGTTTGTGATGAAGTTCTTCTGGATATTTTAAATCAACCTCAAAATAAGATCCAACTTCAGCTTCATCCATTTATTTTTGAGAGGAGACAACAATGTCTTGTAAAACGTTTTCATAATGTTTTTCTTTAACCCATTGAAGTTTTCCATAAGGTAAAGATTGAGACATAGCCATCCTATACAAATTGTTAGCATCATAATACATCAGGTAAGAGTTGTCCTCATTCTTATTATAATCAGGAAGATATTTGTTATTTGCTTTAGCATATCTCTTGGAACATACTTGAGATATTCCTCCTCTTTTAGCCTTCTCTATCATTAAAAGCATATCTATATCACTGATTAATTCCAAATTTTGTTTTGTCATTTTTAACATAGCACTCCAAGCACTGTTATTGGCTGTGTAATAGTGAATGGGGTTATTGTAAAGTGTTATTGGCTATGTAATAGTCAAATCCAAATCAATTTTTATTATGACAGACTGTTCGAAAAGTTTCAAAGACATCAGCCAATAACAATACATCAGTTTTAAGGTACAAATCATGATATTCTCCAAGATTCTTTTCTTAACCTTCTCCCAACCCTTTTTAGCTTGTGTATAATCTCGATCGGAAACAATATTTCCTCATATTATGAATTAAAACTCATATCATGAGTTTTATTCAACTTGCCATCGAAACTTTCCCTTGAAGGAAGTTGTGTTTCTTTAAACTTCTCAAATGAATCCATGTAGTCATACGGATATATTCCCTTTTGTGATGAGATCAATCTCTTCTTGATTTGAGAAATGTGATTTAAGATTCGGTAAGTTTTTAATATTTGATGCTAAGTTAGATAATGGACTTGCCATAAACTTGTATGTGTCAAGAAATCTGATATGGGTTATGGGGGATGTATGAATTGTTTTTGTGAATGAGATGTATTTTTGATCTGTGTTAGGAATGGCAGAAATATCTCCAGATGTCTTTGAAAGTTCATTTATAAATAGATGTATGTCATAATGAGTGTTGTTGTGAAGAAAGACAGGAGTAAAGTTTGGGGGTTTGCAATTAAGATTACCACAGGAATGAGCTGGACCTCAATATTTACCAGTAAGATGACAGTGATCCCTAACCTTGACCTCTCCCTCAATTTTCTCCTCGCAAATATGACAGATACTGTTCTTTCTAAATTCGTTTTTCTCTCCCTTTGTTAATGGCATTGGTTTAGAGGTTTCAACCATTATTTCTCTTAGTCTTATGCAGTCTTTTTTCCAATCATCTTACAAACTCCTCTGAGGAATCTTCTCCTCTATAAAGTTCTAACTTGTATTCATCACCAACAGATGATTTGATATAATAACAGAAGCCACAAGGAGTATGTTTTTGATATTTATTTGTGTATGATTTATTTGGATTTGGAGAAATAGCATCTATCTTTTCAAGGATACTTTCAAAATCAGCATATATCACAAACGGATGTTTTATAGATTTGTTAAAATCTTTGAATGGTATGTTTGAAACTGCTTTTGGTAAATTGATTACGGTTAATTTATGATCACTACAATATTTCGAATGTTTATTTAATCGTTCTTTTGTATGAAAAGAGTTGAGACATCTCTTTCAAGGATATGTTTTACATTTTCTCTTATATAGTTGTGATTTGGTTAATCTTGAGAAATTTTTGATGAAAGAATAATGTGATTTTTCCTTTGAAGTAAAGTAGAAAAGGTCAATGTGTGTTTCATCATTTTTATAGTTGTTTGAAATTTTTAATATCTGAACTTTGATTGTATCTGTTAATCCATATACATTAACAGATAGATTATGAATTTTCTCAAATTTAGGAATATCTCTCAATGACATTGGAAACTTTAAATCTTTAACAATTAATGTGTTCTCGTATTTCTTGTAATGTTCAACCCTTTCAGGATTCCATTGTGGAGGATGTAAGTGAGCAAGAACAGACCATGGAAAACATTTATTATCTTTGTTTTGAATATTAACAACCACTTTCTTAAGTTTTATCTCTTTTGGGAAATCGATATCAGAAGAAACTTGAAGAGGATCTAATTTTAACATGTATATATCTAAAAAGATTATTTTTGTAATCACAAATCCACCACCTACTGCAGTGTTATCAACATCTTGTTCTTGTCTCTGGAGTTCATCATAAACATCGCATCTTACAAAATCTTGAAATGAGATAAAGTGAGGGTTTGTCCTCATATAGGGAGTAGTTTCATCGTCTTGTCTTACCATTTTCAATTTTACTCCCATATAAAACTTAAAAGTTTTCATTTCACTTCATGTGTTTTTAATTATTGTTTCAATTCTTTGTTTAACCATATCAACACCTTCAATGATTGAAGATGGTCCAGGATCTTGAAAGTGAAACAATCTTATTTTTATGTCCTTTAAATGCCCCATTAGTGTTTTCAATGGAGAATTTAGTGGCACCTTCCCTTTCTTCATTGTTCTTGTGTTTGCGTGATTGAAAGTGTTTATTATAATTTTTTTAAAGAATATCATTATCACATCTATCACAATGTTTTGTTTCTTGGTCAAGTGGAGATGTCTGAAAAGATTGAATGTGTGTTTGTTGGTTTGAAGGTGTTTTTCATAACATTTATATTCATGATTACAAACATCGCAGTGCATTTTATTCACCATATTTATAAAACAAAACTTTGCTTAAAATAAAATTTTCTTGATGAAAATTCCGTTTAATTTATAGGTGAATCTGTGCTTAAAACCATTTTATCCTCCAACTTTTTTCACTTAATAAATACAATGTATCAACATAGAAAAGACAAGTTTCAATAAATCTCTTCATTTGTAAAGGATACGGAGAAATATGTTGAGGAAGTAAAATTGGATAAAAACAATTATGGTGAATAATATGAGTTCTTCAATTTCCTTCAGTGGAAGGGCTTTTAGTATATCTGGAAGAACATCAATCAAAGTAGCTCTCACAAAAGTTTCTCTCCTTCTGGCAATATATTCAAAACTAGAAAAAGCAATGAAACAAGAAAAAGTATCAAAAAAGAAAAACCTCTTATGGATGAAGCTTTCGAAAGAAAAGATAAGATCATCTGTAATATGCACGGAGAAATTTGTATTTTTTTTTCAGCAACCCTAAAGATGTAAATCCTGATGAAATAAAGGATGTTAATATATCAGGTGAAATGACATTTCGTTCAATAGTACTTCAGGATCATTTTGAAATTATGTTTCATATAAGAAATGTAGTCGTTGAATCTGTTAATGAAAAAAAGTATATAGATACAGATGGTTGCGTTTTTTCTACGAATTAAATATGAGTCATTCTTCAACGGAAGATTTTGAAGATTATGAGAGTGATGATAGTATCTTTGTTGGAACAGAAGACAGTTATGATACTGAGAGTTTGTGTTCAAACGAGAGTTATGAAAGTAGTTTTATAGATGATTGTGAAAGCACCAATGAAAGTACCGAAGATGAATTTTATTTGAAGTAAAGTTTTACTTTATAAATATGAATAGTATACTAGATCTTGAGCCCCTTGAATTCCCTGATTCTCCATATGACAAATTTGAGAATTGTCCTGCGTGTGAAAGACGGGGATTAAACACAGTCAAAAGCCAATAAACAATGTATATTCTGTGACTATCTTCTAATTAATGATAATAAAAAATGTAAAAAGGAATATAATTCTTTTAGATTTACACCAAAAATGAATTACTTTACAAGATTGATTCGAGAAATGAATGGTAAAGTATGAGGGTGATAACAAACCTTTCCTTTCAATGGAAGAAACTGAACGTCTTCGCGAAATGTTCAAAGGATTGTTGTTATATATTATTCACGATTGCCATTTTCAGGGAAATATCAACACAATATATTGTATAAATAAAATAATGGATTATCTTGAAATTAAACCCGAACTTAGGATAAAATATAGAGTTTCTAAAAAAGCCAATAATAAATTAAATAACCTGTTTTCCAAATATATAAATGAATGATTTTTTACCCATTTGGGAAAATAAGATAAAATTTAACAATCATAAAAATCTTCTAAATTCATTAAAATGTCTCATAGTTGGTTCAAGTGGGTGTCGAAAAACCTGCTTACTTTTAAAGATGCTCCTTACTCCCAACTTTTTGGATTATGATAATTTAATAATTTTCACAAAGTCGAGTTTTCAACCTGAGTATCAACTACTCTCACAAGGTTTTCATGCTGGTCTTCAAAAAGAAGATATAATCAGTTTATTTAAACTTCAAAACAAACTAAATGATTAGAACATTGAAGATATAATACAACTGTTTTGTGATACACAGAGGTTTAAAAAGAAATCAAAACTTATAACTTGTATTCTTAGTGATAAGACGGATGATATACCTTCTCCCCAAGATATGGACAAATCAAAAAAGAACCTCGTTATCTTTGATGATTGTGTTAATGAGAGAAACCAAACGGTAATGGATAGCTTCGACACAAGAGGGAGACATTCTTCTTGTAATTGTATTTATCTTCGTCAATCATACTTTCAACTCCCTCGTCACTCAATAAGAAACAATGCTAATACTTTTATTTTATTCAAGTTAAATTCAATAGATATAAACAATTTTTTGAGAGACAATTGTTCTACATTATGTGTAAAAAGGAATTTGGGGATTGAAGCACATGGCTGAAAAATATAAATATATTGTTGTGATACAAGATGAGATATTAAGGGATATATTTTTTATTTATAAACAATTACATATATAAACGAGACAACTATTATTATAAATCTTGTGGGTAAATCTGCTTCTGGAAAAACTTTCATAAATCAAGGTTCTTGTATAGTACAAATGAGAATATTTTAAATTTGCTTAAAAAGCACCATGCAGTTCGTGTTGTATCAACAACTAGAGCAATAAGACCTGGAGAAGTAGAAGGTGAAGATTATTACTATATTTCAGTAGAGGAACATTTGCGATTGAGGAATGAAGGTAAAATATTTGAAGAGGCTTGTCTTGGTACAACAAAATATTCACATTGTAAGAGTGAAAGAAACTAAAATCTGATGGTCTTGGGATATCAGAAACTACTCCAGAAGGAATGAGACAAATTTTTAAACATCTGAGTGGTAATGGGGTTAGGATTTTATCATTCGGTTTTGATGTTGATGAAGAAACTCAACGCAAACGTATGAAAAGCAGAGATACAAGTATTAGTGAAGAATAAGTTACAACTTGTATTAATGTTAATCAAGAATTTGATAAAATATTTAAAGAAAAAGATTTATTTGAACACATCTACTTTAATGATGAAGAAAAGGAAAATTCCCCTGTTGATCTTTACAATTCATTAAATGATATTTTCCAACATAAAAATGGATGCGAAAGAAAGAGCAAGAAGATTTAAGGAACATGAAGAGTTGGTTTCAAAAGTTGTAAAACAACAGGAAGACATAAAGAAGAAATGCAGGCAGAAACTAATGGGTGAAGAAGCATTTGAAAGAAAACAAGAGAAAAAAATTTAAAACACTTTTAAAAACTTCCCAAGAAAAAATTAGAGATGCTTCCGAAGTTCCAACAATAGAATATACTCCGAAAAAACTTCAAATGTTAAAAGATTTCAGTCAAATGATGAAGGAGGAATTAGGGCATATAGGAGAATTAGAATATGATGATGAAGGATTATTTCAACAAATGGAAGAGATTAATCAACCCCCTGATTATATTGTGAAGGCTTTTCAAAACAATGAATATTCAGCGTATTCAAAACCAAAGCAGGACTCATTCCAACAGAACAAGCAGCAATATTTCATCTTGTTCAAGAAAAGGGATTGATATTTAATGAAGAATTAAGGTTCTTGAGTTCTGCTCAACCCCCTGTTTAGCTAACTCTGAAATTAATGTTTCTTATAACAAAAGATGGAAAACAAGGTTCACCTGTGAGAGAGGAATCAAAGTATTTTGATAAACCATTGCATATAAAAAATAAGGATGATATAGTATGTATTGATCTGCTGGACTCTCTTAATTATAGAGCTAGTCTATTTGGTAAAAGTAGGAAGACTGAGAAGGAGAAACACATTATTCAGGCTTTAAGTAGCCTTGGTTCAGGTTTAGTTTTCTTCCAAATGACCCATCACAATCAGTTAATGGATTGTTCTTGTTGTTAGGTAGTAAGAAGGCTGGAAATAACAATTGTTTTAATGAAGCATCAACCATTTTAGACCAGTTGATGAACATGAAAATAATTAATAAATGTCAATACAAAGACAATTTATCCCATATTAAATAAGATGAGAAGCACAATCCTTAGTTTAAATTTCACAACAAGCAGCCACACATCTTCATTCCCATACCCAGGACAACTTGACGCAACAAAATAATATGAGGTGTCTTTATTGTCCATGGAAACTTCTAATACCTTATTCAATATCACCGAGAAAGATAACAAGTTTAGTTATAATCCGGGAAGTGGATATAAAACGATAACAGTTTCACCCGGAGCATATGTAATTTCTCAAATATCTTCCGGTGATGAACCAAAAAAATTGTTATAGATATTCAAAAACATACTTCAAAATTAACGATTAAACATAAAAATATTTACAAGGTTGATTTCACAATTGATAATTCATTTAGAGAGTTATTGGGTTGCTCCTCAAAAAAGATTGAAACTAATGGGACGTTTTACAGTGAAAATGTCATTCAAATATCCTCAAGCATAAATTCGGTATTAATTCACTGTGATTTGAATAATGGTGCTGATAATGAAGGAATAAGAACAAATACAATATTTTCATTCAGTGCATACTCAACTGCAAATGATTATAAATTCAATATGGAACCCAATAATCTGCTTTATCTCCCTGTCAGGAAAAAACATATAGAGAATAAATTTTAGGAATACCGACCAAGATAATCGCATGATTTCTTTTAATGGAGAAATTATATCCATCAAAATTCACCTACGTGAAGTTTTCCAATAAATAAATATGATTGTTATTGTGAGGAAACACGAGTTGGGAAAATATAAAATAATTACAGGGGATGGGATGTTCCTTTCCCCAAACTACAAGGGTGAAGGTATGTATCTTGGTAGAGGATACTCTTAACCTAAGAGACAAAGGGGTGCCGGACATCAATTTAGAAAAAAAGGAGATGGGATAAGTGATACTCTAATGGGTATAGGTTCAACTATTCTTAAACATAAAGACCTAATTGGTTCAACTGCTTCTGCTGTGGGAAATGTAGCAGGGCTATAAAGAGTATAAAAGATGCCCAAATGGAATCTCATAAATTAAAAGCAATAAAAGAAATTAAGAAAGGCAAAACTCAGTTGTCTCCCTAAGAACAACAGAAAATAATTCAAATACTTGCGTCAGGGTTTCAAAAGTTTAAACATCTTTTTTCCTCAATAAATACAAGTATGGAAGCAATTGATAGTATCTATGATTTGGATGATACCATTGTAATCTCAAACTCTACTAAAAAAGAAGACTATTTCAAGGTAAATGCAATAACTGGAACAGACTGGAATGCAAATGGAACAAAAAGTTTTGAAATAAATAATCAACAAACTTATTTGAATCTATCCGAAAGTTTCTTGTTGTGTAAATTTACATTCACTCAGGTTGTGACTAACACAAACGCTACACTCGTAAATGATTTCTTCTGGAAAATGTTTGATAGTGTTCGTTTGTACATTGGAACACAGGAAGTTGAGGCGGTTGATTATGTCTCTGCTACATCTGAAATGACGAAATTTACACTTTATTCATTTAGTGATAGAATGGGAAAGGGGGCTGTCGAAGGTTTTATTCCTGATTGGTCAACGAGAAGAAACAGAGACCTTGGATATAGTCAAAGGAAAGGAATGTATAATGATGATGCAAAAGTAGTGAATAGTTTTACTGTGGCAGTTCCTCTTAAAGGTATATTTGGATTTTGTGATCATGATAAAGTTCTGTACGGTCTGAAAATTAGATTTCAACTACAAAGGAATGATGATGAAAATAGATTGCTTTTTGGTGTGGCTAACGCTTTTGCTGCTCAGAATAAATTTGTTATTGATGAAATTACTTGGTATATTAGTGAATATACTCATAATCTTAAAACAAAAGAGATGTGAATAGAAGACTTAACTCAAGGAAACCACTCAATGTATCATACCTTAAAAGAAGATGTCAACACATTAAACTGAAACAAACCACTTACACGTGGAATTTGGGTGTTCTGGAAGGAAAGCCACGATATCTGTGGCTCATGTTTTTTTAAAAACCAGATAGTGATACTGCTACTGATAAGAATAATGCATTGAGTGATAATGCCAAGGAGAAACAACTTCGCGTTTCTCTAGATGGAACATTTTATCCACGAGATGGATTGGAAATTAATTGTGAAAAAATGATTATGCTGAAGCATACAAGTCTGACCAAAAGGTGTGTGAAAGTAATGGAAATAAAGAACCTATTTTGGATATGACAGCATTTAAAAGTCTGCATACAATCTATGCGGTTGACCTGAGTGCTCAAAAGGAAACTATAAAGTCTAATCGAGTGGATACTTCCCGATACATTGAAAGAGGAGAGAGTGTAGAAGTTGATACATATTGTTTGCTTTTGGAAGAAACAGAGTTACAGATTAATACAAATAATGGTGTTATGATTAGTCTCACATAAGTTTTTTTGATAAATAAATAAGTAGTAAATTGCCAACTGCGGTATATGTTAATCAAATCAATCTTCATAAACTATCATCTTGTATTCAAAATCAAAAGCCTTGCATGATTAACGTAAATACAATTCAGAGAAAAGGAGCAGTAAGAATTGATGTTTTGCTCACAAGAGAACCGGTGAAAATCTTGAACGATACTGGCTCACTTAAAATTAAAATGTCAAAACCAATGTTGAAGAAATATTCAATAAGAGAGAGTGGAGGATTTCTCCCATTTCTAATTCCTTTATTTGCTGGTTTCAGTGCGGCTGGAGCATTGACGGGTGGTATTTCAGCAGTGGTAAAAACTGCCAACGAAAGGAATGCTCAAATGCGGGCTCAAAAAGAATTGGAAAGACATAACAAAGAGTTGGAGAAACAAATTAGTGGAAGTGGTGTAATTGTAGATTTTGCTGAAAAACTTGAAAGTCTGCCTGATAAAGCGAGATTGTTAGTTGGAGATATGCTTTCTTCTATTGCACAAGCAGGTGTAAAATTAACTAATAGGGGTAATGGATTATATCTTTCCAACAAATAAATGAGCATTGATGAGTGGTTTAAAGAATGTGGAAAGAATACATCAACTTTAGAACTTGACAAATATTGTAAGAAATTAAAAATTAATAACGTTGTTATTTGTATGAGAGATGAATTAACAAACGTGTCTCAACATACAAAGAATATTATTATGAACTTCGAAGATAATCATGGGAACGGTTCTCATTGAGTTTGTCTTTTTAATAGTCAAGACAAATATTATTTTAATAGTTTTGGTCTTCCACCACCTGTTGAAGTCATAAAATTCTTACAGAATGGTGTTTATCAAACATTTCAAGTCCAAGAATTAAATTCCAAGTGTTATGGTCAATTATGTCTTTATGTGTTATTTCAATTAAAAAAATGTTTTTTTAATGACATTACTTTTAATCTAATATAAATGACTTATGTTGGGAAAGATGGTTCTATTTTTGGTGTATCCCAAAACCTGAATATTGATTTATCAAATTATTACACAATGGCATGGGCTGAACAAGAGAAATATAGTATCACAAAAAAATATTAATATGAAAAATGCTTATAAGTTAATAAATTATCCAAGCCCGACTGACGCGAATGACTTGGTGAGATTAAGTGATTTATCACGATATATATCCTTAAATAAAATGGCTGTGTACTTCAAAGATACAGAAGTGTTGATTTTATCTCCAGGTCATACAGAATTCACAGTTCCAATTAAAATAAAATTTTATAAAGAAGGGCATGTCGTTTGTATGAGAATAGAACAATGGGGATATGATATGAATGATTTAGGGAATAATTGGTCATTTAAAATTAACCTAGAATACCTGGAACAATTAACTTAGTCTCGTAAGGAAGAATATTATCCACTTGGTGCCGAGAATGCGTTTTGTGGAAGCACAATTAGCAAACAACAAATAAAATAATTTAATAAGGGTAAAGTCAATAATGGTTTTGCCATAGTTTATATCATGAAAACACGAAGAACAGGATTATATATAATAAGTAAGGAAATACAAAATGATTTAACTATGGGAAGTTGGGGAGGTATTTCCTCTCATTATATTTATCTGTCATCTATTTCTAATACATAAATGACAGCAAGAAGGCTTCAAGAAAATTATCATTTCTGTGTCCAAGCATACCTTCAAGAAAAGGGTATTCGGTATTTTAATAAATATGTTCTACAACATAAGAATGAGTTATTTTCAATAAAAGATTGGCTTTATACTGATGTTAATAAACCAACAACTTTGGATTTAATTAAAATTTTAAATAATGAAAAAATGTTAAAGTTAAGAAAACGTAAGGCTCTTTTAGAAATTCAGAAGAAATTGTATTGGTATCCTGTTGTCAAAAAATATTTTAGATGCAGGAATAACAAGAAATCCTGATGAATATATGTATGATATTCTATGGGGTGAAAGTGATTCAAGGATAGTAAGGGATGAGGAAGGAGTTGAAGAAACTGAGACAAGAGAGGAGGAGATGGATAAGAGAGAGAAGGAAGCAAGGGAGAAGAGAGAAGGAGGCAAGGGAGAAGAGAGAGAAGGAGGCAAGGGAGAAGAGAGAGCGAAGGAGGCAAGGGAGAAGAGAGAGAAGGAGGAGAAGGACAGGGAAGAAAGAGAGAGAATAAATAAATAAATATAAAAATATGGAAACCAGTGAGATTTTAAAAAAGATCGAAGGTATTACAGAAAATCAATCAATCTCAATGCACCGAGTAGGAAAACAAAGAATTGGCAAGTCTATTAGAAATATTTGCGTCAAGACTATTAACATCGGTTTCAGGGAGAAGATATAAACGAGAAAGTGGAGATAAAGAAGAGAAAGAAGGAAAAGATTATATTATTGATGATGTTGATGTGATTGACTCTAATTAAAGTTTTACATTTTTATCTTAAATAAATGGAGGAGAGGGTGAAGACATTTCTGAGGATTCTTCATGTTTTAAAAATTAAGATTCAAATGTGCATGTTGGAAATTAAAAAGGTTTTCTCACTCTGTAGGAATTTTTCTCATAAATAAATGAGTTATTGTCTCAAATGTAAAAAGAAAACTAATACTAAAAACATCTTATATATTAAAAGTAAAAATTGCAGGGTTATACAAAAAGGCATATGTTCGGTGTATGGCTCTAAAAAGAGTAAATTTATGTGGTAAATTTATTTAAAGACTAACACAAATGTGGGGAAGATATACAAAAAAATTATCATGAAGTAAATTTACAATGACTGGAATACCAGGGGAATACCAGGGAATGATGTCATTAAGATTGAAGAGCAATTAGCTGATGAATTACATAAACTAATAATCACAAAGTTTCATAGAAGGAAGGTTTATTCCAAGGAAGTTGATTATATTTGGTCCGCTGATTTGATTGAACTCAATAATGATAAGGGGTACAAGTATGCTTTTACCGTTATTGATTTGAGGAGTAGATATGCATGGGTTGTCCCTTTCAAAAACAAAACAGGTAATGCTCTTATGTTAGCCTTTCAACAGATATTTAATAAAAGCAAGAGAAAAACCCAAAAAATTGTTGACTGATGAGGGTACAGAGTTCTACAACAAAACATTTATGAATTTTCTTAAGAATAACAGAATTACAATATATTACACAGCACCTTTAATGAAGGAAAAGCGGTTGTTATTGAGCGATTCAATCGCACTTTAAAAGAGAGACTATATAAAAAATTCACTCAACTCGGTTCTCAACAACGGTTATCTTTAATTCAAGACATTGTCGATAAGTATAACGATACGATTCACACCTCAACGAATACTAACATTCAGAAACATTTACATAATTAGAATATGAAAAAGAGATTAATGTCAGAAAGCCTAAGTTCAAAGTTGGTGATATAGTAAGAATATACAGGTTGAAATCTCATTTTGAAAAAGGTTATACTAAGTGGTGGACAAATCAACTTTTAAAATTGTTGATGTAATAGATACAGTTCCTTGGACTTATAAGGTATATGATTTAGAAGGTTAACATATTTTAGGTTCATTTTATTCACTGGAATTACAAAAGACAAAGATAAATTGAAAAAACCTCTTGGACTTATAAATTATGTGATTTAAAAGGGGAAGAGATTTTAAGTTCATTTTATTCACAGGAATTACAAAAGACAAAGATCTTCTTCTTCTTCTTTCGGCTGCTCCCGTTAGGGGTCGCCACAGCAGATCATCCGTATGATCCGCACAGTGATTTGGCACATGTTTTACGCCGGATGCCCTTCCTGACGCAACCCTGGTCGCCTCTTACGACACAGGGATATGGTACACCTATTTTAACCGGGGTATACACCGGCCCAGTACACTGGTACTCACTTCGCCGACCTCGGAAGGATGACAGGCTGAGTCAACCCCCTGGTGTGTATTAATTCAGTGGCCCAACGGGGCTTGAACTCAGGACCTTTTGGATCCCAAGCCGCTACCCTAACCACTGCGCCAACACCAGGCCAACAACAAAAGACAAAGATAAATATTAAAAAAAAATAATAATTTGACTCCACCCCATTTTTTAACTCCGCCCCTTTTGACGACGCCCACACAAGCCCCACCCACACAAGCCACATCCACACAACCCCCACCCACACAAGCTCCACCCACGCAAACACCACCCACATAAGCCACATCCACATCCATTATATAGCCACATAATTAGTGATTAGTTAATTAGTTCCCCACACACACATGTTTATTTAATTTAAAAAAATTGCTCCACCCACACAAACCACATCCACACAAATCCCATACACACAAGCCCCACCCATCCACACAAACTCCACCCATGCAAACCCCACCCACCCATACAAACCCCATACACACAAGCTCCACCCACACAAGCCCCACCCACCCACACAAGCCCCACTCATCCACACAAGCTCCACCCACCCACACAAGCCCCACCCACACAAGCCCCACCCTCCCTGTGCATCCCCACCTTTGACCCACCACCCTCCTCATCCCACCCTCCCCCCCACCCACACGGGGAGGGGAGGGGTGGGATGAGGGGCGTGGTGGGTCGTTGGGGGAGCGCACCTACCCTCCCCCTTCTTTGCACTTCCTTTATTATTATTTTTTTATAACTAAGAGTTAAATAATTGAAAACAAAGCAAATATAATTAATCAAGATTTAAAATATTAAACAATTTTCTTTGGGTAAATATTCAGTTGCGAGAATGGACGATCTTTCCCAGCAGTCTGCTTCAGATGTCTTGTGATTTAGAAACTCGATCAACATATTCTGTTCAAAACAAAGAGTGAAGAACAATTAGGGTATATAAAGATGATTATATTATGACATTAATAAAATAATAAATATCACATTTACCTTCAGAAGAATGAGTGTCATGTCAGATTCGTCCAGAAGATTAAGTTTTGTGTTTGGTTTATCCAGACAGTGTTTAAACTGAAAAAATAAGAATAATGAGTCACACACATACACGCACGCACGCACGCACGCACGCACGCACACACACACACACACACACACACACACACACACACACACACACGGAGACAGAGACAGAGCGATAATTTTCTCACCTTGACCTCTGGTCATTCAAGATCAAAGGACGTGAGAGAATTTCTTGCCATCCAAGAAAAATATCATTCATTTCTTTCCGAAACGAATAAATGTCTTCAAGAAAGTCATTCATATTTATCCACTCATCATGTAATTGAAATAATTCATTTTCAACATCAGCTATCAACGATGTTGTTATTGGGGACAACCTGTTAGAAAAAAAAACAATAATTATTAGTCGTATCATGATTTAATTAATAATCAATTGCTTCAAATCATTCTAAGAGGAAGCCAGACTTTACAATACACACACACACACACACAAACACACAAACACACAAACTTACCAAATACTGTGATGGATTGTCTTCTTTGTCAGATGAAAGATAGTTCATGTCTCAGTAATTTACCATTGGGTCAAGATCTAAAAATGAAAAACTGCTAAACAGAAGATAAATGCCTGGCTTATAAACCATGTTGGAGGAAGTCAGTTGAATCTTTGCCTGGAGTTGTCTCATTGTTCTCTTTCCTGTTTTTCAACAGCTCTGTAATTCTGGAAATTTTTCCCAAGGTTCCTGTTTTCAGCTGGACTTAGCTTACAGAATGTGCGTAATGTATTCATGTTTGAGATTAATTTTAAAGAGCATTAAGAGAAGTTTATCATTTCATTTCTGCTCAACAAAGACATTTAGACCAAGTACTAAGTTCCAAAGTAATCTTTGTGAATATACTCGATGGTGATGAATGTAATAGGAAAATTAAGTTATTCCCTAAAGTAGAACATGGACAAATATTCATTGGTTCGCTCTTTGAGTGGAATTAAAATATGAAAGGGAAGAAGTGCGTTAATCAGTAAATCTCAATTTTACATTTGCTTGTATGGGAGGGGGAGAAAATCAGTCTCCTATTTTGGGCTTTTGTGCTTGAGTCAGAAAGTTTTTTTCCCTTTTCCCCATTCATTTGAATGGCTGCCTCAGAAACCCCATTTATCCTCCAATGAGGTGGTTTGAATTGCACAGCGGCAGTTGTTTTGAATTACGTGGTGGTGAGGTGTTTTTAATAGCATGGCGGTTATGTGGTGGTGAGATGTTTTGAATTACGTTGAATTGTGGAGTTTTTAATAATGTGGTGGTGAGGTGTTTTTAAAATCATGGTGGTGGGGTGCTTTTAATAATGTGGTGACATGTGATGAGGCAAGTGTCGCGTGCCGATCCATACTTCTATATGTATATGTATATATATATATATATATATATATATATATATATATATATATATATATATATATATATATATATATATATATATATATATATATATATCCATGATGGCATAGTTGCTCATGTGAGGGACAGTGGATGCATTTCTGAGCCATTTCCTGTTATCAATGGCACAAAGCAAGGCTGGCTGTGTCCTAGCTCCCCTGTTATTTAGCATTGTGTTTTTCTCAATGCCTCATGATGCCTTTAAAGATTGCACCCGGGGAGGGATGATCCAGTTTTGTACTGATGATAGTGTCTTTAATTTGCAGTGTCTCAAGGCCAAGTCTAGAATCACGGAAATGTTACTCCGTTATCCACTTTTCACCAATGACTGCGCACTCTTCAGTCAGAATCACGAAGACATGCAATTTTTTGTCAATTCCTTTGCACAATCTGCTCATCGCTATGGCCTTACAATTGGCCTCAAAAAGACCTATGCTTCAGCAGAGACCGGAAGGTGCATATACTGTCGCATACATTACCATTGCTGACATGCCACTCAAAGTTGTAGATAAGTTCTGCCACCTCGGAGGTGTCCTCTTCCAAAATGCAATGATTGACGACGAAGTAACATCAAGACTCGGAAAAGCATGTGTGTCCTTTGGAAGATTGACGCATCGCCTTTGGCATGAACGTGGCGTTCGCCTGGACATCAAGATTAGTGTCTATTGCACCGTTCTCCTATCAACACTTCTGAACCGATGTGAATCTTGGACACCCTATAGTTGTCATGTCAAACGCCTTGATCAATTCCATATGCGTTGCCTTTGTAAGATTCTTGGCATCACATTCTGAGACAGAATATGTAACACCTTAATCCTAGACCGCTGTCGCATCTAAGGAAGTCAGTATTTCCTGATGCAAGCCCAGCTTCAGTGGTCAGGGCACTTGACACGTTTGGAAGACCATAGAATCCTGAAAGCTTTTCTCTATGGCCAACTTAGATTTGGTAAACAGTGACGTGGTGGACAAAGGAAGCATTATAAGGATGTCCTTAAGTCTACACTCAAGTCTTCTGCCATTTCAGTCGCCACCTGGGAGCATCAGGCCATAAACAGGTCAGCTTGGCGTAACATTTGCCGCAAAGGCCTGGACCACTTTGAATGTGGGAGACTTGCTATCAAGAGACAGTGGAGGCAAGAAAGGAAAACCTGTCAACATCCACCTCTGCAAGGAACAGTCTCTACCTGTGATGTTTGCAGGAGATCCTGTGGGTCCTGCATTGGATTATACAACCATTGCACAACACACAATGATTAGTAAGCACACCAACGAAGGGGAGAGATTTGTCGAAAGTGACGACTCACACCATCAAAGCTCTTTCTAACCACTGACTCACTCACTCATTCACTGATCTTAACGTTCGGTACCTTTCGGGTGCCGTGGAATGCTGAATTTTTGCATGACGATGGACATCGAAGCCAATACACTGGGGGGGGGGGTGTGGGGGTCACAGAACCATCAGAAAGCATCCGTAAATGAAAATTTAGCTTTATTTTGATAATATGGAGAAGACAAATTAATAAATTTGTTAAAAAATTATTATTATATTGTTATTTTTTGACCCTTTTTTAACCATTTTTTTGTTATTTCTTTAACATTTTTTTTCATCAGCAACCACTTGTCCGATTGACAAAATTTTCAGGGTCAGAGCAACCCCCCGAGGGGAGAATTTTCACTAGAAGAATATTTTAATTATAATTGTGATGTCACAGGTCATGTGGTATGGTAGCCATCTTGGATTAAATGCTAAAAAATAAAACATATGTCTGAAACCGCTGATTGGAAGATTTTTTTGCTTGGCACATCTCATTCTACACTCATTTGAGAATAAAGCATTGTAAGGATGACATAATCAGGGAAGTGGTAGACCAGACATAAATGTTTTAATCAAAATCCTTGTTTACCATTGAGATTCAGCATGTATGTCCAGGCTGACATGTTTTTTAACCAATTGAAATTTTATCATCAAATCTTCAACAAGCCTTTATTATGAAATTGTGGAGAAAAAAATGAATAAAATGTACAATTTCTTTTTTTAACCTGTCCCTTTGCATTTTGCAGACGGGCTTTGCATTATGAGATGCTTTCTAGTTATATCTTGCAAAGCTATTCATCAACACTTTGCAGAACTCATGCACTCGCTTTAAATATATGAAAATTCAAAATATATCTGGCAGTATATTATTATTTGTTGGGAATATCAGCAGTTTATTCCCTAAACATATAGGAAATTTTACTTTAATTCCCCAAAGGGGAGAGTGCTGGTGATACATTCGGGTTCCCTGCACTTGTACAACAATTGTGAGAGTAAGAACTTTACTTCTCTCTCTGCTTCCAGTTTCCATTCTGGAAAGCATTTGGAATGAAAATTGCTTGGAGTTGTTTGTTTAGAATAAATTAGTACATTACACAGTTGCACTATGTCTTTGTCATTGAAGCAGGAAGAGCCAAGAAACTGCATGTTGTACTTGAGAGGGAGTGTCATCGGTTTGAACTGAGGCTGATCATCTGCTCTTGCAATGTGCTTTTTTCGTAAGGTGTTTCTTCATCTATGTGCTTTTTCTCTCTGTCTTTGTCTGAGTGTCTCTGAGGTATTGCTTTCTCTTGAGAGATTTCTCCCGAAATTATGGATAAATAAAAGAAAAGAAAAACACAACAAAAGGAAACAGAAAACTTCAAGTAAGAAGGAAGAAAAATTATGCATTTGTATACTCATCATGAATGACAAGCTTCCATCCACAAATATGCATAAATTTTCTTCCTTCTTACTTGAAGTTTCCTGTTTCCTTTTGTTGTACTTTTTTTAGTTATTGCAAACCAATCTGGAAGCAGAACAACAAACATGGAGCAGAAACATGGCATTTATTGTCTTGATTAAAGCTTGTGATACAGTCATTAGACAAGCCCTCTGGCATCCCTCGCAAAGATATGGAGTACCTAGGAAGCTCATCAACATCATTAGAACCCTGCATGAGGGGTTGAATGGGCTAGTGAGAATCGGGGAGATCTGTCTGAGGTTTTCACCATCAGAAATGGGCTGTGTCAGGCCTATGTCATCGCCTCCAATCTAATCAACCTTTTTTTCAATAGGGTCATGACACAGGCCTTATCTGAAGCTCCAGTAGGTGTAGCATTGCAGTTGAAAATCAATGGGAAGCTGTTTGATGCTCATCGCTCCCACAAGTCACTCAGTTTGCTGGTCAAGGATCTGCAGTTTGCTGATGCTGCTCTGGTTTCAGACTGTGAGGCTTGGCTGCAGCAGATCATTGATAGGCTGACTGATACAGAGTCAGCTTGGGGATTTACCCTAAGCAGACCAAAAACTAAGATCATGTGCTGCCCAATAGGAAAGGATTTACCCTAAAGTGGTGTATGGGGTCTGAGAGGTCGAAAGGATTCTAAAGTGTTGAAAGGGTATGAAAAGGACTAAAAGGGTCATAAAAGGACTAAAGGTATTAAAAGGACTAAAGGGGTCTAAATGGTCGAAAGGGTGTAAAGGTCTAAAGGGTATATAGGGGTTTAAAGGGTCATCAGAGGTCTAAAAATCTAAAGGGTCTGATTGGATCGAAGGGGTCAAAAGGGTACAGTCCAACAATAGCTCGTGTCTAAACTGTCTAAGGTATCTAAAGTGTCAAAAGGATCTAGGGGGTTTATAGGGGTGGAAAGGTGTGAGGATCTAAAGTGTTGAAAATGTAAAAAGGGTCAAGGGGTATTTTTCCTGCCCATGGAACCAACTTCCACATTTTCTTCAATTCCATTCTTCTCTCCAGGTATTCAACTTCAAGACAGCTGTTCACCCCCAATTCAAAATCATGATCTTTTCTCCCCTTAACTCCCACCCCAATCCCTCCTTCATCCAAATTTTCAGGTTTCCATCCTGGAAGCTTCCTTCTTTATCCATGTTGTTCACCCCATTCATACCCACACCCTTTATTTGTCCAAGTCTCCCTCTTTCTTGGCCTCCTACTCTGCTGTTATTGTTCCATGCAATCTCTGCTGTTCCTTTTGGATCCTGTTTTGTTCTGATCTGTTCAGTGTGCTATCTCTTTTACCATCCCTAAGCAGTCTAAAGGTCAAAAGGATATGCAGTACATGTGTAAGGAGTCAAAGGTTATATAGGGTTTTAAAAGGCCATAAGGGGTCTAAAGGTCTGTGGGGACTAAAGGGTATGTTCCAAAAGTAGTTAGGGTCTAATGGGTATAAAATTGTCTGAAGGGGTCTGAATGATCAAGGATTTAAATGTCTAAATGTTCTTATAAGGTATAAAAAATATTCTTAAAAGGTTGAAGGTTTTAATGGGTCTAAAAGTCAAAAAGGTCTTAATGGGTATAAAGGTCTATGAGGTCTATAGGGTCTGAAGGTCAAAAGGGGATGTGCCAATAATATTTCCCATAGGGGAAGGATTGCGCACTTGTGGGAAAAAAAAAATCACCAAACTTGGCCTAGATGACCTTTCATATGTCCTCTTTGAAGTCTTATGCAAGGAAGACACATTCAATTTCTTTAACATAAATCCAAGATGGCCACCACAAAACTAGGCTGCAACTGGAATTTGACATATCTCAGCAATTACTGCTCCAAATTAAACATGTTTGGTATGTAGATTCATAGTTCTGTTGCTCAGGAATCGAATGAACTACGTTTCATGACCATACATGGTCAAGGTCAAATTGAAAGGTCTACGTCACTGGCATTTTTGACTGGAAATGATGATAAACCGTATATATCAGCAACCACTGCACCAAGTTCGATATCCTTCATATATACATTGATATTCCTTGGGGTAGAAGATCAGATGCAAAATAATTCATGACCTTGAGAGGTCAAAGTCACGTGCAAAGGTCAAGATGAAATGTTGTTATCTGCAAGATATGCATGTATGTATTTACCAATTATTAAAGGGTGTTACCAATTGATTACAACGAGCAGTTGACTCGTACTGACTTATTTATTTTGGGGAAATATACAAAGACGATATAACAACATGACAGAATTAATTATTTTAAATTCTCATATTCCATTGTTACATTTTCATGAATAAAATATGTTACAAGAACTAGTCAATCTGCAAGATACACAAAGGTCTGAACACAGAGTGTACTTGCAGGATGATGCTGATGATACACCATCAGCCATTTCTGCTCATGAGAAGGCTGAATGCCTCAATTCTATGTTTGCTTTCAAATCTTGTGTCCCCGACTCCTCACTCTCAGTACCCACTCTTCCCTGTTGTACTCAAATGCTCCTGGATTCTGTGGCTTTTGCAAAGATTTTTTTTTCAACCCTCGACTCTAATGTTGCTCCTGGATCGGACGGCAGCATCAGCTCATGTGTCCTAAAAACTTTCTCTGCTGCGATTGCACTTCCTCTCTCTGACCTTTTCACCCTGTCATTTGCGCAAGATCATCTTCCATCTGCTTGAAAATCCACCAACATCACTGCACTACATAAAAAGGTGCAAAAAGTGATCCCCTCAATTACAGACCTTTCAGCTTACTTCCAATCATCATCAAGATCATGGAATCCATCATCGCATTTGATATGAAATCATTCCTTTTCTCCAACAACCTCATCTCAGATCACCAATTTGGTTTCAGACCAGGTCACTCTACCTTGGTCATGCTGCTTCCACTCGTGTTCTACTCACCCAACTGTTACCCACTGTTTTTTTTCCTTCCATCTCTAACCCCTCTTGTCTCCTGCTCCCCTTGTTGTGCGTTTCTGTATACCCCACGGTTTCTGGGGCATTCACTGCCAACCATAGGAACAACTAGGGCCTGTTCTCGAGAGGGTCTTGTGGGGAAAAAGAGAGGGGGAAAGAGAGTGGCACTTGTATATGTGGAAGAATTGTGTTGCTCAGCTGGTGGATTGCCCAAATAGCTCAGATGGCATAGCACTGGTACAGTTGCCAGAGGACCTGGGTTTGATTCCTGGTCAGGGTATATAATTTTTCCACATATATTTATGATGTTTGTTCTCTCCTGTGTACACATACACAAACACACCCTGATATATGTGTGTATATATATGTATATATATATATATATATATATATATATATATATACACACACACACACACACACACACACACACACACACACACACACACACACACACACACACAGTGTCCCAAAAGTCACCTCGGGGTTTAGAAATTAAATAACATTTCTGATTTTTAATAATTTGTTTTTCTTTTCTTTTCAGAATTTAGATGAACTTTTGAAAATTAACCATGGAAAAATTCACAACTGAACAAAGAACCAAAATCGTGGAATTTTATTTTAAATTTCATTGATCAATTATTCTCACCAAAAAAGCATAATTTCACGAAATTCAGAAAGTTTTTGGCCATCGCGTTCTCCTGAATTGACGCCTCCCGATTATTTTATTTGGGGTTACCTAAAGGAGCATGTATACATCAATAAGCCCCATACAGTTCAGCAACTCAAGGACAACGTGCGAGCAGAAATTTGAGGGCTGCAGTCAAAGTTAGTGTCCGCTGTTATGGAAAATGCTGTCGAAAGAGGCCATCTCCGTGAAGCCGAAAATGGAGGACATCTTAGCTGCATCATTTTTCATAAATAAAGCAAATTTATCTCCATTTTATAAATTTTATTTTGGTATAAAAATAATCATAAATGATTACAAAACAGAAATGTTATTTAATTTCTAAATCCCGAGGTGACTTTCTGGGCACCCTGGATATGTGTATATATATATATATATATATATATATATATATATATATATATATATATATATATATATATATATATATATATATATCTTCTTCTTCTTCTTCTTTCGCCTGCTCCCGTTAGGGGTCGCCACAGCGGATCATCCGTATGATCCGCATAGTGATTTAGCACATGTTTTACGCCGGATGCCCTTCCTGACGCAACCCTGTTCGCCTCTTACGACACAGGGATATGGTACACCTATTTTAACCGGGATATACACCGGCCCAGTACACTGGTACTCATTTCGCCGACCTCGGAAGGATGACAGGCTGAGTCAACCCCCTGGTGTATTAATTCAGTGGCCAACGGGGCTGGAACTCAGGACCTCTTGGATCCCAAGCCGCTGCCCTAACCACTGCGCCAACACCAGGATATATATATATATATATATATATATATATATATATATATATATATATATATATATATATATATATATATATATATATATATATATTATAAAAGATAGACATTTTTAGAATGAAACATGCCAATCTTTTGGTAATTATTTTGGAAAAGAGTGTTAATTTATCTACATCGATATGCAAAACCAACGGATAACGGGATGACTTATAGTTATGTCGAGGACTCCTGTATTATTTTTGAACCAATACTTTGTCAATATTATTTATTTGCCTGAAGATCTCGGCTCCGACCACACCTGTCTCCTCTACCACACAGAGGTTCACTGGCTCTCCTGGGAGAATACGACAAGGCATCTCTTTGAACTGAGGGATGAACTCCTCATATTCTTCACGGAGAAAGAACACAATTTTCAAAAAGATCTGGAGGATGAGGAGTTTATCTCAAGGTTGGCCTACCTGTCAGACATTTTTGGGGTCTTCATCCCATTAAACCTGTCGTTCCATGGGCCCAACTGCACTGTCTCAGACTTCATCTCGAAGCTGGGAGCGTTTGTCCGGAAGTTGGACCTCTGGATCAAGAACGTAGAGAGCAAACGCTACGGAATGTTCGAACTCCTGACTACCCTTGAGAGCGAGCCCAATGATGAATTTTCCCAAGAAATCGTCCGTCACCTCTCACTGCTCAAGACTGAGTTGATGCATTACTTCCCAGACATTACATGTTGTGCCTACATTACCAATCCGTTTTCCGTTGAACCAGGCGATCTGCCTGTCGGGACCGGGGAACAAGAGGAGCTCATAGATATCCAGGCTGACGAGACAGCAAAGACGAAGCACAAGGAATGCTCTCCTATGAACTTCTGGGTGACCATGGCCTCCTCGTACCCAACACTAGCCCGTCACGCTGTTCCCCAGCTACTGATTTTCCCCTCTACGTGGGAGTGTGAGCAGGGGTTCTCAGCCATGATGACCATCAAGTCAAAGAGCCGGAACTGTCTTGCTGCGCCCGGGCATGATTTCCGATGTGCTGTGAGCAAAGTTATGCCCCGCATCGACCAGCTGGTGGAGAACAAACGGATGCAGCCCTCGCATTAAATTTTTCTTCTTTGTTGACAGTTAGTTCATTTGTGTTCTACTTGTGAATAAATTGATATCTTATTGAATTGAGTTTTTCTGGAACCAGGTGGTATGCGGCGATGGTATGGGACCTCCAAGTGGTACTCGATCAGAAAAACGTTGGGAACCACTGGCCTATACAGTACTCTGAACTGGTATATTCAGATATATATATATATATATATATATATATATATATATATATATATATATATATATATATATATATATATATATATATTAGTTATAGTACATTGTTGTAGATTTCTGCCCGCCGGCGTTCGAACGACCGCGTCTAACCAATAGCGGTCGCTTCGCCCACCAAATGGAAAATCCAGTCGTGACTTTCTGGAACAACGCCAGAAACCAGTCACGGGAGGGTTTTTAATCCCACCACGGCCCAGTCTGTATTCTACCCGCGCGAAATAGTCAATCACCGAATATCGATATACCTAAGTACCCGCGCGAGTAACCTCCCTACGGGACCGTACCTCGGCGAAGGCCTGCTTGGACACGAACCGCTTAAGCGGTCCGTTCCATTCTGGGATAACCGAGCGGGTATTATCGCCAGACCTCGCCAGACCCGATTCTATTTATCGGTTATTTAAAAACCAACTAATTTCCGAGTGCAAGATGGGGCAGTTCAATGAGGGAATGGATGCAATGAACAGGTTTACATTCACACAAGGACATTTATTATAATAAAGCACGTATGCAATTAAACAAGGCAAAACACGTATGCAATTATACAAGCAACAAAAGCACGACAAATGAAGTACAACCGTCTACTTATTATGTACAGTCACTTGCACTTAACAGCAGTTCCTACTTATTAGACGGGCCCACGGACACACATACGCACACATACACACCCAAGAAATGGTACAAGAGGCCTTTATTAACGAGCCCCAGCTCAGAGGACAGGTGAGCTAAAACCCAGAGCCTATCTCGAACCTCTCCACCTCGTGTGGTCTTCAAGTTGTTCGGACCCGGGCTCCAGCGAGAGCTAGCTGGATCCAATCGCCGAGCCGCGATCCTTCCCGAGCTCCCGCGAATCCTCCCGCGCTTCTCAACATGTGCTGGTGAGATGAGGCGCCGATCCTTCCCGTCGATGCGTTGCTTCCCCTGGGAACCACCTCCCGTGCTTCTCAACACGTGCTAGTGAGACGAGGTGCCGAACCTTCCCGTCAATGCGTCGCTTCCCCGGGGAACCACCTTCACATAGAGGTCGAAGAGTCGCACCAAGCCGGGAACCAAAATGGAGAACAAAGAGCTCCACGAACCAAGAAGAAGAAGCCACCACTCACAGCTCGAGCCGAGCGACCGGCTTAACTTCCTTCCAAACAGGGCAGCTTGAAGCAAAAAGCTCTCCCGAGCCAAGCAGAAGCCGAAGCTCACGGAACCGTCAAAGCAAAGAGCTTCCAAAAAGCCTCCTCCCGAGCCAGGCCTCAGCCGAAGCTCACTGAGCCAGCCGAAGTAATAAGCTTCCGAAGGCCTCAACCCTAACGCAAGCCAAGCAGGACCCGACGGTCTGCTGAACGACTCCCCTCAACTCCCTTCTCCAACTCTGCCCTTCCAACTCTGCCCACGAACAAAAGAAAAAGATCTCCTCTTATCCTTCTCCACCCCCCTCCTCCACGCCTGGCATGACTCATTCCCTCGTGATCCACCCCCCCCCCCCCGCTCAACCATGGGTGGGAGGGAGTTGTCAACATCATGAGTCACAGGACGGCAGGGTTCTTCCTCTTCGCAGAAGAGGGGGAGGGATGTCTCCATTGTTCGTTCCCTAACTATTAAATCGATCCGCAGCGCATCTAATCGATTTCTGAACATTTAAACAATGAAAGGTGAGCTATCTTGGGAACAAGCACTTATCGACATAGCTAACTAAAGGAACCTGTATGTTGTGTGCAATCAAATTCCCAAATTCGTAACAATATTCAGTTTTTATATATATATATTCAGTTATATATACTGGTATATTCCGAACTGTTATATTTTTATTTCAGTAAAAAAAGAACTGGCATATATATATATATATATATATATATATATATATATATATATATATATATATATATATATATATATATATATATATATATATATATATATACCCACTCGTTACCGTCCTTCTGGCCGCACGTTCGCCTTAGGGCCCCCCTGCGGTCGCCTTGCGGGCACCTTGAGGCTACCTTGCGTCTGCCTTGAAAATTCTATGGCCGCCGCAGGGATGCCCTAAGGTCACCGTGCGACATCAAATCAAAGACCGTACGGCACCCCCACATTTTCGGTCTCCACAATTTCTAAATACACCGTGCGGCTCCTCGAAAAATAAAAAGCATATGTGACTGCTACATTGTGTGACCGTGGAAATACTGCGGCTGCCCTATAATTGCTAGTGGCCGGAGATTTTGTAGACCCTACAGCTGCCGTGCCAAATGTGACTTAGGCCTTTGGCAGCACCAACGGTCTGCACAGAGTGTGGTCCCTTTGGATGGATGAATTATTTATTTACTCACTATTGGATGTTATGATGGATGTTTCTCCATTTAGATTTTTTTTTAAATCAGCTTATTTGGCTGCTATGTCAGTGTATGTTATAAAAAGCTTAGAGAAAAGGTTTGAAAAGCAAACTGAACTGAGTGGTGTAACTTTTCAAAATAAAAAAGCATTATATTATAATTTTATAACCAAATAATTTTAATACTTATATTGAGTTGTTTTTTAAACAAAAAAAAAGTACATTCAATGTTAGATAAGATATCCCACAATGCACTGCATTTTTAAGATGGCAGCATCCAGTGATGAAGGTAGTTTTTGTGCCGGTGTGAAAGAAAAATACATAACATCATTCTTTTTTCAGAAAGTGCAACACATTCTCATATTAACAAACCGACAGCAGCTTCATGTTCAAAATTGAGCACACATTGTAGCACAGTGAAATTGGGGTTGAAACAGCGACAGACCTGTATCCCTGCATGGATGTGTGGAAGAGAAAAAGGAAACATCCTTGGATAGGCTGAAAATATGGAAAACTCAGTTGTGATGTGTGTGTAAAAATTGATAACATATCATTTTTCACATCCAAGTGATTGAGACTTCCCAATGAATGGCATTTTTTACCAAGTGCCTTACAATGGAGCCAACCAGAGTGCACTTTTAAAATCACTCAGAAAGAACATTTTGGAACACAAACATTCAAAAGCTCACAAGACTGCACAACAAGTCACTGAAAATACAAACGAACAGACTTTTAAAAAATGTGTGACAACCTGAACTCATCTCACCTGAAGGCAACTTGTGCAGTTTTCCGTTTGGCGCACTACTTGGCTCAAAATGACAGACCTCACACTGACCACTTTGGTTTGCTGGAACTTAAATGTGTGTTGGAACCAAAATGGTGTCGACATAGGAATTCAGCTACATTCTCGCTACAGTGCAGCATAAACCATCAACGGCATTGCAATCAACATGAGGAATAAAGTCTGTAAACATATCAAAGAGATAAATGGTAAGATTTCAATACTTATTGACGAGTCTACCAGTCAAAGTAGCAAAACAGTTCGAATCATTTACCTTAAATGTGGAAGTATAAGAATGATGAGCAACATTTTATGTTTTTAGACCTTATTGAACTTCCATCCACCAGCTGTAGAGTTGGATGTCGGGGGTGTTACAATCCCTATTACTGACCCTCCAATCAACTGTGGTCCACCTTCGTTTGTGGAAACACAGGCTGTGGTGAACCGGTTGAAATGGGGTAAAGCTCCAAGGATCTGTGGCATCCATGTGAACGAGGAACATTAAGATTATCAATATTAATCATCAGCAGTTTCTTTCCAGTGTCAAAAATAATTTAGAAAATCGAATGTTCACAACCATGTCACTTAAAGGCTCTCATTCAGCTTCTCCGGCCCAATCCAGTTATGCATCTCCAATCAACCAGGTGAGGGTTCTTCACCAAGACTACTGGCCAGCTGAAATGTCACCAGGTTATCTAGAATCGGAGATAACTTCTCTCTGCATGTGGTTTAAATTGCCATCAACCTCTATAATCAACGCATTCAGAATATGTGGATGAAGCTGGAAAATATGTACCCC
>NC_140966.1:8051634-8159134 GCF_056783735.1 Eptatretus burgeri
CTCTAGGCCTCTGATATGCGAAGTTACAAAAATTTCCAATGATAACTGTGCTCTGCAGAATTTTTTATACGTGATTACAGACAAACAAACAAACAAACAAACAAACAAACAAACAAAAAAAACATACAAGCTGAGTAACATATCTTGCAAAAACTTAGTTTGGCAAGATAATAATAACTTTGTCCTTTGTTACGTGAAGCAGATGTACCTTGTGAAGGAGTACATTAAACCAGATGAAATTCACAGGAGAGTGTGCTGCATAGGCTTCATTTGGTGATACATGTCGCGAAGGTATACTTTTGTTGAATTGTTGCACTTAGTTTAGAAAAGGCACTAATTGGTGAGTGTTCTTCAGTATTCTCATAGGCCACAAGGTTGCCACTCAAGCAAACATACGATGTGGAACCATAAAACGAGACCAGATATTTCATGAAAATTGCCATATTATACTGAAGGTGGAGTTGCAGACAAATTGGATGTCAATGTTCGAAGTGGGCAAACAATCATTCATTAATTATCAGCATAAATTCAAGATCACAAATTCCTTTTCAAGGAACCTCAGCACAAGAGGAGGCTGTTCAGCCCATCAAGCCTGCACAATGGTTGCCAACCTATGGTTGTTTGTCCATGCTCTATCATTTTTAAATGCTGAGTTTAAAAAGCAGGAAAGCATCATGTACCATGTTTACAATCTTTGCTATGACTCAGCTGGCCCTCTTCAAAGCTCACCTTCTTCCGTTTGAACCGCCCACCTCCCAGGCTCAGAGTGGACACTCGAACCATTGCCCCACTTAATCTGATTAAATAAGGTACATACATTGTGCGAACCAAATAACTTTTTTTTTTAATCAAAAGGCAACTAATTTGGCGATTGCAGCCCAGCTCAACAAACACAACTGGAGAGAGGGAGATGATTTTTGAAGAAGAATGTAACATGGGATGGAAACTGAGCCCATCATTTCATGCCAGTGTCAAAGTCAGTCATCATGGAATGAAAACTTTCTGAATACTTACAACCAAGAACAATTTACAGTTGAACCATGTAGCTTCCTGGTTGAGCCATGAGCAACACTGAAACTATTTTCTGTTTTCATACATTATTATTCCTTTTTGTAAACAAACGTGTGGGTAAAATCTAAAGTGGATGTGTGTGGTGTGCACGTGAGCAGGTGTCACTATTTTTTCATATATAACTGCATGATTACATTTAGCCATATGGAAGTTCAGAAGGATTTAAGGAAGGTGATTGTGCTGTGGCTGAATTTCAGTCAAATTCAAGAAAGTTTTGGTTTTCATGAAGTACGACTTGCTTAAACTGTACTGAGGCTGACAAGATGACTTAGAGGTATGCACACTCACCTCTAAGCCATTTAGTCTCGGTTCTAATCCAGACCCATCTAAAAACTATCATCACAGTGTTTTACAGGCAGGGTAATTCATCACTTTGTGTGACATCCCTCGGATGGATGTCAAAATGGTGTCCTGTATGCCGACATTAGTTGGTGGATGTTAAAGATCCCTTCACGTCCTTCGTGAAGACTAGGCAAGCTGTCACTTGCACCATTACCAAATTCCAAATTCCTGCCCTATATATTGCTGGGAAAGAGATGGTAAACTGCCCCACATGACCTCAGGCCAAGAAACTGCTTTGGCAGAACCAATGCTGTGTAAGACAGAGTACGGTACATTAGATCTGAAACTGTAATGAAACTGATGAGACTTGCATTCCACCCAAAGTCCTCTTTCAAAAGCTGCCCCTCATGGTTATGAAGGTCAAAGTTGAAACAGCAGACGATCCTGGTTGTTTTGTTATTACAGCATAGTCAAGTTTGGTGTGATTAAGAAGTATAAATTATGATAGCCCTGGGTTGCATTGGGCCTTGAGAAATACAAAATTGCTTTTTCCTGTGAAACGTCTTGCAGAGTATCGGGGCAACTATGAATAATTCTCAGTGGAGTAACTAAAGAGATGTGAAAAAAATTCTGGTATTTCCCCATAGTATATATTCCGTGGCATATTCACCGTGAATATTTAATAATTAATTATGTATTCTGTATTGCAGAATATTAAGATAAGCTCATAGGTTGTCACAAGGCTTTTTATCATTTGTTTGGATTGCTGTGAGATGGACAGAAGGCAGAATATTAGCAAAAAGTATTCACTTTTATGGCTGGCATTTTTGCTCGTTGGCGGGGAAGGGTTGGCGATGGTGAGACAGTGGCTCTACTTGGTGTTGGCTTAGCGGTTCGGGTGGTGGCTTGGGATCCCAGGGTCCTGAGTTCAACACCGTTGGCTGCTGAATTAACACCAGGGGGTTGACTCAGCCTGTCATCCTTCTGAGGTCGGTGAAATGAGTACCAGTGTAACAGCCAAAAGGCTGCACATGAAGGGAAGGCGTATTGATGGATTTATTAAATCTGGTATTGGTGTGGTGCAGGCATGATCGGCCGAATGGCCTCCTCCTGTGCAAAATGTCCTAAATATGGGAGATGCTCATCTATCTATAATTCCAGCAATGTGTGTGTGTGTGTGTGTGTGTGTGTGTGTGTGTGTGTGTGTGTGTGTGTGTGTGTGTGTGTGTGTGTGTCTATGACCACTGTTTCTCGACAACCACTGGTCCGATCTAATTGAAACTTGCCAGGTATATTGCTGGGGACCTGAGGATGTGCCTTTTCAAGGTTTGATATTAATCGGACAAGTGGTTCCCAAGTTATGCCATTTATTTACCAAACCAATGACAGGACACGTTGCTGCGTAGGCGTGGCCGATGGGGAAAGAGCGCATTCCCCATTACGGGTTACCACATACGGACTTCCGGATAGTGATGACTTACTGTATTATAATAATTTATCGATTTCTTATGCGCATTTATAGATAAACGCAATGCCCCAATCCAGTCGTGGTTTACGAGAGCGAAGGAACGGCCTGTGAGGTAGTTTGAATGTTTGTTATCTTGCCAAAACGAAGTTTTTGCAAGATATGTTAGTCAGCTTGTATGTTTTTTTTTGTTTGTTTGTTTGTTTGTTTGTCTGTAATCACGTATAAAAAATTCTGCAGAGCACAGTTATCATTGGAAATTTTTGTCACTTCGCATATCAGAGGCCTACAGAGGTCCCTTTCAGTGCACAAAATTTTGAAGGTCAAGGTCAAAGGTCAAGGTCATTTATCGCAAATCAGGGGAGTCGACGAAACCCTTATTTTTTGAGTAATTTTGATCAGATCGTCTTCAAACTTCATGGGAATATCGGTCATGGTCTGGCGCTCAGCTGATTAATTTTTGGTGGCGATTGACCTTGACCTTCATTTGTTTTTTGTTTTTTTTGGTCTGTAATCACGTATAAATCACTCTGCAGAGCACAGTTGTCATTGGAAATTTTTGTAACTTCGCATATCAGAGGCCTATAGAGGTCCCTTTCAGCGCATAAAATTTTGAAGGTCAAGGTCAAAGGTCTAGGTCAATATGTCGCAAATCAGGGGAGTCGACGAAACCCTCATTTTTTGAGTAAATTTGATCGGATCGTCTTCAAACTTCATGGGAATATAGTTCATGGTCTGGCGCTCAGCTGATTAATTTTTGGTGGCGATTGGCCTTGACCTTCATGGTTAACACCGAAGGTCAAACATATTTGACCCCAAGGTCAAATTTTCAAGTTTTAGGAACCATATCGTGTAGTACCTCAAATTGAACACTTCGATGAGTGCTTTCTAGATATGTCAAGCTTGAGACATTATGACGTCATTTGGTGACGTTATGAGGCAAACGCATATTTTTCATGGTTACTCTATAAAACGATTCTCATCGGAATCTCTCGTAGGCAGCTATTCCTCAAGGAGTCACTCCTGGTGGATAGCAGCTCTGTTCACCTCAGTGTGACCTTAAAGAAGTCACACGTGGTCACCTTTTGGCAAGATATGGGTCTTTTTATTGTTTTTTTTTGCACGTACGGCCACGCACGAGCGAAGTAACAGCCTGTGTGGTTGTTGTTTCTGGCACCTGGTTTGAAAGATTTTTTTTTTTTGCACATACGGCCACGCATGAGCGAAGGAACGGCCTGTGTGGTTGTTGTTTCTGGCACCTGGTTTGAAAGATTTTTTTTTTTTTGCACGTACGGCCACGCACGAGCGAAGGAACGGCCTGTGTGGTTGTTGTTTCTGGCACACGGTTTGAAAGTTTTTTTTGGAGTGAAAGAACAGCCTGTGTGGTTGTTGTTTCTGGCACCTGGTTTGAAAGATTTTTTTTTTTTGCACGTACGGCCATGCATGAGCGAAGGAACGTCCTGTGTGGTTGTTGTTTCTGGCACACGGTTTGAAACTTTTTTTTGGAGCGAAAGAACAGCCTGTGTGGTTGTTGTTTCTGGCACCTGGTTTGAAAGATTTTTTTTTTTTTTTGCACGTACGGCCACGCACAAGCGAAGGAACAGCCTGTGTGGTTGTTGTTTCTGGCACAGGGTTTGAAAGTTTTCTTTGGAGCAAAAGAACAGCCTGTGTGGTTGTTGTTTCTGGCACGCGGTTTGAAAGTTTTTATTTTTTTATTTTTTGCATGTACAGCCACGCACGTACGGGCACGCGAGAGCGAAAGAACAGCCTGTTTGTTTGTTGTTTCTGGCACACGGTTTGAAAGTTTTTTTTGGAGCGAAAGAACAGCCTGTGTCGTTGTTGTTCCTGGCACGTGGTTTGAAAGATGGTTTTTTTTTCTTGCACGTACGGCCATGCACATATGGCCACGCACGCACGGGCACGTGAGAGCGAAGGAACGGCCTGTGTGGTTTTTTTTTTTTTGTTTTTTTTTTTTGTATACCTTGGTCGAGGCTCGTATGAGAGCTAACACACAACTCACAGCAAGGAGGCATGAGACAAGAGGGGCGGGAGTGGAAGGGACAAAACATTGGGGAACAGACACAGGTGAACTGTGGAAGGGAGAGGGATGGGGATGGGACGGGGAACATGGTGAGGAGAAGATGGACATTACAGGGACTTTCAGGAAGGAAAGCAGGAGAATTGAAGGAAGTGGGCTTGGGTGGATTATCGGGGGTAGAAAAGATCGAGGATTTGGATGGGGGAAGATAAGAGGTGGTGGTGAACAGCTGTTTTGAAAGCCTGGAGGGAAGAATGGGAAAGAATAGAGTGAGGAAGTTTATTCCAAAGGCGGGAAAAAGAGGAATGAAAGAGTGAAGATGAGCAGTGATTCGTGATTTTGGTAGTTTTACCAGAAGGGGGTTGTTGGCGGACCTTGAGCGCCCTGTGGAAATGTGGTTGGGACAAATCGCAGAGAGAGCAGGGGGGGCAAGGCTGGAGAGGAGTCGGTAGAAGACAGAAAGACCACCGACCAACCTGCGGTGATTGAGTGAGAGGCCCAAAGACTCAGCTTCATTGCGGGAGATGCCAATGATCTTAAAAGCCCTGGTTTCGACAGCGTGAAGTCGAGAAAGGTGGGAGGCAGGAGCACCAGCCCAGAGGGGAGAGCAGTACTCCATCAGGCTATGGACAAAAGCTTTGTAAGTGGTCAGGAGCTCAAGAGGGCCGAGGAAGGACTTTGCACGACGGAGGATTCCCAGTCGGCGACTGGCTTTTGAGGCAAGGTTGGAAATGTGACTTTCCCAGGAAAGGTCATGGCAGATAGTGAGACCCAGAAGCTTGAAAGAAAAGACTTCTTCCAGAGGATTGTTGAGAAAGTGGATGGGGGGGTTTTGTAAACGGTCCTTTCGAAGAGACATAGTGAGAGTGTGAGATTTGTCTGGATTGAAAGACATGTTCCACGTGTTGGACCAGTTTGTGATTTTATCCAGATCTGCAGTGAATGAAGTAGCTGCTGCTTGCCGGTCTGAGGGATGACAGATGGTACGGCAGAGGGTGGAGTCATCGGCAAAGAGAAATAGAGGATTTTCCAGAGAGTCGGGGAGATCATTGACGAAAACCAGAAAAAGAACAGGGCCCAGAACGCTACCTTGAGGAACTCCAGCCTGCACAGGAAGAGGGGATGAAAGAACTCCATTTAGGGCCACACGTTGACTGTGACAGGAGAGGAAGTCTGCGAGCCATGAGTGGAGATGGCCTTGAATACCATGGGAAGAGAGTTTGGTGAGTAGGGCAGGGTGCCAGACTGTGTCAAAAGCACGTGATATGTCCAGGGATACGGCTCGGATTTCCTGTCTGGCATTGAGGACCTCCATCCATTGATGGGAGAGTAGTAGCAGCATATCCAGGGCAGAGTGACCTGGTCTGAAACCAAATTGATGATTGGAAATCAAGCCATTGGAGAAGAGGAAGGATTTCATGTCTGAAGCGATGATGGATTCCATAACCTTGCTGATGATTGGGAGAAGGCTGATTGGTCTGTAGTTTCAGGGATCTGTTTTTGCACCTTTTTATGCAGGGCAGTGATGTTAGCAGATTTCCAAGTTGTTTCTGGTTGTTGTTTCTGGCATGCGGTTTGAAAGTTTTTTTTTTTTTTTTTTTTTTTTGCACGTATGGGCATGTACTGCCACACACGTACGGGCACGCGAGAGCGAAAGAACAGCCTGTGTGTTTGTTGTTTCTGGCACATGGTTTGAAAGTTTTTTTTGGAGCGAAAGAACAGCCTGTGTCGTTGCTGTTCCTGGCACGTGGTTTGAAAGATGGTTTTTTTTTCTTGCACGTACGGCCATGCACATATGGCCACGCACGTACGGGCACGTGAGAGTGAAGGAACGGCCTGTGTGGTTGTTGTTTCTGGCACGCGGTTTGAAAGTTTTTTTTTTAGTTGTTTTTGCACGTATGGGCACGCACGTACAGGCACGTACTAGTTTTCTTTAATAGGAAAAATCGGTTTTATCCCATCCATGCGAAGCCAAAAGCAGGGTTAAGCAATTTGTTCATGTATGTCTGTCTGTCTTCTCAATTTATGATCATCAGTTTATGATCAAGGAACGGCTTATTTAAATTGAATGCTATATTTTTAACACAAATCAGAACATGAGTCAGAAGACAAGTCTGGCATTTTTTCAGTACTTTGGCTCTGAAATCATCCTGATATCTCAATCACAAAGAGGAGTGAGAGAATGTTTTTACTACGTCTGTCTGTCTGGCAGTCAAAATTGAAAATCATTCCAAACAGAAAACCTACTGTACTGAAGGACGTTATAAAGGACACAAACAACAAGCAAGGATAACTAATGTAACATGCCATGTTAGTTCTGGTGATGTCATGGACACTGGGTAAAATGACAGTAAATCCCCAAATTAATTTATTTATACACCTCTAAACCTCTTTAAACCTTCATTTAAAATGAATTCTACACTTTCACACTGTAAAACACAAATATCCTACATAATACTTTAAGAACCATGCTATATATCGATATATACTGTATACAGCATGAGAGGGTGTGACATGTGAGATGGTACACTATCGGGGTGAAGAAGAGGCCGTCAATATGGCAATGTACAATGTCGATTGATGTTGCATTCTATGGTGATCAATAAAGCCTCCATCTCCAAAACATGCCTGGTGTTGGCTTAATGGTTAGGGTGGTGGGCTTTGGATCTGAGGGTCCTGAGTTCAAATCCTGCTTGGCTGTTGAATTAATACCAGGTGGGGTTAACTCGAGCTGTCATCCTTCTGAGGTCGGCAAAATGAGTGCTAAGCAGCTAACATGCTGGTACACTGCGTCGGAGTGGTGACCCATCCAGGATTGTGCCCAATAATCCAGGAGACTGCTTAAGCAGCACCAATGTTCTGCATAGAGTATGGTCCCAATGGATGGATCTCCGAAACTGTGACTCAATGTCATCTTATTACAGTCTATAAGGGTGATGTATAAGACTGCTTCAGTAGTGCTAAACTTCTAGATTTAAAAAAAAATCATTATTTTATTAAATCTGAAGTACCGTATATACGAGGAGCAGTCAATAAGTAACCTTAAAATGGCGATATAAATTCGAGAATGTAATGTGTGTATTTGCTGATGACGTATATTATATCTATGAGTAAGAGTCAGGTTTTGCCTATTTTAGGTCTGGCATCATTGAGCGTATGACGTCAGTTGAGCAGATCCAAGATGGTGGCTCCCTTAGAAGCATGCACCAGGGAGGAGCAATGTTCTATCATCAATTTCTTGGGAAGTGAGGGTGTGAATCCCAGTGAAATCCATCGCAGAATGAAAATGCAATATGGTGGCACATGTTTATTACTGCAGCAGGTGTGCCACTGGGACAGAAAGTTTAAAAGTGGTGTTCTTTCAGTTGGTGTGTGAGTTGTCTTGGCACCCACCTTGCAGACACTTTGTGGAACCTCAGCACGTTATGAATGATATGGTGTGCTGATCCATAGCTAATGTTCAATTCAGAGACCACTTCATCCAACGCAATGCGATGGTTTTCCCTGAGCACGTGCACAACTCCTGCCACCATCTCTGATGTGCCGGCGGTTTGAGGTCAGCCTGAGCGAGCAGCATCTGCCACATTGGACACTCTACTTTTAAACTTCCTGTCCCAGTCGTACACCTGCTGCAATAATAAACATGTGTCACCATATTGCATTTCATTCCGCGATGGATTTCACTGGGATTCACACCCTCACTTCCCAAGAAACGGATGCCAGACCGTTGCTCCTCCCGAGTGCATGCTTCTAAGGGAGCCGCCATCTTGGAACTGCTCAGCTGACATCATATGCTCAATGTTTCGAGATCTAAAACAGGCAAAACATGTCTCTTACTCATAGATATAACATATGTCGTCTACAACTACACACATTACATTCTCAAATTTATATCACCATTTTAAGGTTACTTATTGACTGCCCCTCTTACTTGAATACAGCGTGGGGAATCGTGTTCAATGAACTCTGTATTTTTTTTAATTATTATATTTTAAGAAGACAAGAACTTATACAGTACTTTTAACTATCTTATAATTGCATAATTTGTAAAATCTATATTATAATGTCCCGTTTTGGGCATCATCCCATTTTGGGAAACCTTCCTCTACATGTGCTGCACTTACATCAATTGATTGACTTGCTGAATGACAGGATGGTTGTGTCGCGTCATGGCTTTGTAGATGACCAGCATTCAAGCTGGTTGCCTGCCCATTCACCTCCGTGCCAGCACAATGACAATGTCTAACGAAAAAGCGTCGTGGTTAATTAGCATGTGATGTGTGTTGCTTGGTTGAGAATTTGTCACTTTGCTCTTTCATTTGCAGTTCCAGAAGCCCACGAAGCAAAGGCCCCCACTACGCTTTGGCACTGTCCCTAATGGCAGCACGGAACGTAACATACGAAACAACTACCCTGAAATGCATGGATACATGTCACAGTACAACCAACGCTCTGTCGAGGGTGCTCTTGTCAACCTCAAGTTAGGGTATGGAGATAACTTTTAAAATGACAAAATCGTCATCATCATCAATCATCATATTTTCATTTCATCATCACATTTCCTTCATCCTTTTCATCATTATTTCCATAATCAATGGGTATTGTGCCAGATCAGATATTGAACATTTCTTGGAAATTGCATTTGCAGAGTATAACTTCTTTATATTTTAAAAGTTACAATTCTCTTGTGTTTGAAGGAATGTGGAGAATTAAGTTATAGGGAAAGGTGGTACGTTCAGATATGTAAAAAACAGTATCAAGTTGCTAATTTAGAGGCACTTGAAGCTCTTGTTCACTTGTATACTAATGTTATGATTGAATAGATTGTCTGACAGGATAATTCTGAGATCGCACACCTTTGAATCGTCTCGTCTGGGTTTCATTCATGACGTGATTAAAATATAAACTTCAGAGTCAAGGTGTTGCATCAAATAGTGTGCCATCCCTTGAATTGATGTTAATCTGGTTGTGTCTTCTGTTAGCATTAGTTGGTGGACGTTAAAATTGCCCGCGTTGTCTTCTGTGAATAGGAGGTGAGTTATTGCCGGCACCTTGAACGCATTAGAAAAATCCTGCCAGGATGTCCAAGGACACTACATCAGCAGCATAACTGTATGCTGTTATAGCAGAACGACAGAACCAGCATACTGACTTCAGACTTGAATCCCAGTCCAATATGCAATTTGCTAACAACAGCAGTAAGAGCGGAAAAAAATTCTTAAGTATTATATTTAGTTGTAGATGTAAAAAAATATGAATGTGATGTTTCTTGGACTATTGCATCTTCTTCCGATGAGCTTGTGATCTCGAACAGCTTGGTTTGTTGAGAAAATGTATTTTGGACATGAAAAACTGTGTTCGTCTCAGCTTATCAGTTTAAGCCACCAATGACATCATCAGCTACAAGGCTGATATTTAGAGAGGCATTGCTCATTAAAAATTGTGATCAACTTTATCATAGATTATCCCACAAATTTAAAACTATTTCATTAATTTTGACAGTGTCGGTGAATAGCTGTGATAAAGATGTCACAGCTACCTCCCTCCCCCATAGGTTTTGCCTGTGTAGTTGTTGTTCCTGGCACGCGGATGGTCAAACCGAGCTCTTAGCAAACCGAGCTAACCCCCCCCCCCCTCCAACCCCACCCTAACAACGGCTACGTTCACTGTTTGGCAGAAGCTTAATTATAGGAAAAAAATTCTCAACATGAAAGGGCTTTGTGCATCGTTGCCAACTCATAAACCTTACAGAATGCCTGCCAAATGACTAGAGTAGTCTAGCACACGGAGATTGAACACAGACGACTGCTTTCATGACTATAGGTCTGGTCAGGAACAGAGATCGCTTAGGTTTGAAATCCACGACTTTTCAACATCATCAGTGTTATCTCTGCCACTGAAGGTGGAAGGAAGTTATGTTTTCACCCCCCCCCCCCTTTGTCTGTTTGTTTGTTTGTTTGTTACTTGCGAAAAGCGAAGATCTTTCAAGTATTTTGGTTGGTTGCATGTGTTATTCTGTCTGTCTCTCTGTCTCTTTGTTTGTCTGTTTGTTTGTATGTTCGTCGCCTACAGGTCACACTTTTAAACTGATCCTCACAAAACTTCACCGCATGGTAGAGTTCGTCATAAGCAAGAAGCCTATTGTTTTTGAGGCCAAAAGTCAACAACTTTGTCTAGTTTCTAAAATCCTCAATTTTCATCAAATTGACTAGAAATTTAAAGAGGATTTGCATATCAGGTCACTGTATTCAACCACCAATTATATTTGACGTCAACAACGACCAAAAGGTCAACAAACTCAACATAGGACAAATTTCTAAAATTGTCAGTTTTCATCTGATAGACTTGAAATTTGAAGAGGAGTTGCATATTTCGGCATTGAATTCAACCACCAATTATTTTAGAGGTCAAATTTGTTTAATGAATTTCACAAGTATTGTGCTATGCATGACTGATTTATTGTTGCTTGGGGGAAAAAAAAATTTGCGAAGTATGTTTGTCTGTCGTGTTATTACTTGCAAAATCGAAGATTTTTCAAGCATATTCGTTGGTCGATTTTGTTATTCCCTCTGCCACTGAAGGTGAAGGAGGTTATGGTTTCACCACAAGCTGTCTGTTTGTCTGTGTGTAGGATATCTCAAAAAGTTGTGACGGATTCGGATGAAACTTGGTGTATACGTTGGGTGTGTGACAAGGACGAATTGATTCTATTTTGGCAGAAGATCCGGATCCGGATCTGATAATATTTTAAGTGATTCTTCACAATTGAGAGATAGTGCGAAACCGATATGTCGCACGATATCTCAAAAAGTTGCAAACGGATTCGGATAAAACTGGGTGGACACGTTGTTGAATGTATCACAAGGCCAAATTGATTCAAGGATTACAAGGAAATTATATGCAGGAGGAGGCCATTCGGCCCGTCATGCCTGCACCACACCATAGCAGATTTAATAAATCCATCAATACCGCCTTCCTTTCATGTGCAGCCTTTTGGCTGCTACACTGGTACTCATCCCACCAACCTCGGAAGGACAACAGGCTGGGTCAACCCCCTGGTTTTAATTCAGCGGGAAAAAACAGGGCTTAAACTCAGGACCCGGGGATCACAAGCCACCACCCGAACCACTAAGACGACACCAAGTCGATTTTGGTGAAGATCCGCATCCGGATCTGAATACAATAATTATTTAATATTTAAAGTGATTCTTCACCATTCAGAGATAGGGCCAAAAACGATATAGTACTGCCTAGCATGATATTTCAAAAATGTATTGGGCCAGATATGTTCACATGGATCTGCTATGTTTGCAGGAAATCGGCGTGTTCGTGGTTGACCTCTGTTCCCTTTGTAATTATCAGCGACTGAACCGGTTTTGACGAACTTTTTGTAAACGTGATAAATTGTCAATGTCGAAGATGGATCGCAGCTGAAATGCTCTCTGTATTTGTTGCAAACCACCGTGGATGACTTAAAGACGTCCATTCATGCAGCAACCTTTGTTATTTGCTCCAAGGTCAATCTCGTTGCTATTTTAGTTAACTGCAAGGAAAGAAAAAATTCTCAGAAGTGTTAACATTTTTTGAAGCACTCTGTATATATGTACATATGTACATATATATATATATATATATATATATATATATATATATATATATATATATATAAATATATATATATATATATATATATATATATATATATATATATATGTGTGTATTTTGGACGTGTGTGTGTGTGTGTGTATATATATATATATATATATATATATATATATATATATATATATATATATATATATATATATATATATATATATATATATATATATATATATATATATATATATATATATATATATATATATATATATATATATATATATATATATATATATATATATATTTTGACTTCTTAGACATATATACATTTTTATATATATATATTTATATATATATGTATATATATATATATATATATATATATATATATATATATATATATATATATATATATATATATATATATATATATATATATATATATATATATATATATACATATATATACAGAGTGCCTCAAAAATGTTAATACTTCTGAGAATTTTTTTTGAATTAAAATGAATTCGTTCAAATCATGACTTCATCCATAAAAAAATTGCTGCTGAATGCAGAACAACCTTCGAGACATCGCAAAGTTCAATCGCCCGTGAAATAAACATTGCAAAAAATCCGCCATTTTGTCTCCTCATCTGTGCATGTGTCACATCGTCGGTTTGGGTGGTACACTTGGTACATCGGTCCGCGCAAAAATTAGAACTTTTTTTAATGTCTATTTTATACCAGATTTGCTCTGATTCCCTGTAGAGCATGTGGTGAAACCTCCAAAATTATAGACACAGATCTGGCAGACACTATGGATGGGCAGTCCTTCTGGGGGACAGGGCATGAGGTCGAGCAATGAATGCAATAAATCATATAGCTCAATGAAGCTGGTTAATTTTGGCATGTACCTAAATTTTTTTGTTCACTCAATATAATTCTCCAAAGAGTAGAAATAGATAAGGTTAAAGCTTTGGAAATTTCACATTTTCTTGTGTATGTATGGAGGAGGGAACATAGCCTTGCTTGGTTTAAGTAAATAGGTATATTGGCTTAGTTATAAGACTCATTATTTCTTTAAATTATCAGATTTCACAACAGATTTTGACACTTATTTAGTCCAGACGATATCCAATCCTCAAAACCTCAATAATATTTCGATGATATACTTTAATTAGTCCATGAGATTAGATCATGGAAAATCGTATAATGCATTAAATCGCTCCAAGCTCCTGATTTGAAAACTATATTACTTATAAAAGCGATGTACACAGTGATTCGTAGCTATTATGAACAGGCATTTGATAATATGAGTGATGAAAGTTAAAAAAAAAACCTTTATCATTAAGAAAGCATTGCAGACTGCTCCAAGTCCAGGGATGAGCAGGCCAAAATACATGGTGGCTTCAGACCCCAACGAGGTTACCCAGTGAACGCCTGAAGTCCCCAGAGAGCAAGTTGGCTGAGGATTGCCTGTTGAACGATATAATTAAATAAGGCCGTTAATTATCTTCAAAAGGGGTGCTTTAATTAACCCAAACATCCTAATTTCACTCTTGCACTTCCTTGGAGTTTTCGTAATGTGCATGCAAAGTTTCAGACTGTTAGGTTTTATGGTTTTGGAGTTATGGAGGACACACACACACACACACACACACACACACACACACACACACACACACACACACACACACACACACACACACACACATACACACACATACACACACATACACACACACACACACACACACACACACACACACTGCCTTTTATTAATATAGATTTATTTACTTCAGCAAATGGTCTGGTTGGTCATAAGCAAGAAGCCTATTCATTTTCTTGTCAAAAAGGTCAACATCAGTGAAAGGTCAACAACTTCGGTCTTTTTCTAAAATTCTCAATTTTTCCTCTGATTGACTTCAAATTTAAAGAGTATTTGCGAATCATGTCATGGAATTCAACCCCCCAATTATTTTTGAGGTCAACGTAGCCCAAAAGGTCAACAAAGGCCAAAGGTAAATAACTTCAAGGTGGAATTTCTAAAATCCTCAATTTTCATCCAATTGAGTTGAAATTTTTAGACGATTTGCATATCAGGTCACTGAATTCAACCACACATTGTGTTTTTTAGGGTCAAATTTGTTTTAGGAATTTCGCAAGTATCGTGCTGTGCAGGACACCTTTCTTTCTTTTTTAGTCATTGTTGAGCCTGGAATTGACGTCCGAACACATCCCACAGATGTTGCCATAAGTCTTGAAAACTGTGCACCTGGACTGGTTGCTCCAGAAAACTTGCTTCCACATTTTGAGGCTCCAGAATATCCATGCATTGCACGACAGCAGGTGATGCTGTGCATGACTACAGGGATGAATGTCTTGTGTACAGCTGCTTTTACATGGTATTCCACCAGATACAAAGCTCTAAAAATTATCTTACTGCTTGCCTCACATCCCAGTAAATTTACACACTCTTGATTGTTTAAATTGTCCTGATGGAAGTGTTCATTAACTGATAGCTGATTATCATTGCTTATAACTTCATTTATTTATTTATTTGCCCCTTCCAGCTCTGAAATTGAGTAATAAGACTGTTCATTGTATATGTATGCTATATCCATTGGTGTTATGGTTATTTGAATCAGATGCACATAATTCAAACAGGCAAAGGAGTGTCCCATGACTTTTGATTCAATAATTTATTTTCCTTAGCAAAATAAATACAGTATATACAGTCCTGTAAATTTAATACCACATGCTAAATATATCTGGCAAATATTGAGGAAAGTTAAGAAATGCAAATTTGCTGCTCAATATGTTTGGAAGTCATCCCTGGAAACAATATTCAGCATTTTTTTTTACTTTCCTTTGACAAATACTTGAGTTTGACACCAACTTAATTTTATTTGCCTTTACCTTGTGAAGGTTTTGTGACAAGTGAGCTTTCCACATTTGTCATACGTTCATAACTGTCCACAGCTCATATTCTACGACAGAAAGGTACACTTAAGCATACAGACATGGCAGTTTTCCAACAAACAATATATAATGTTTTTATCTCTATATGTAGTGTCTTCTTTGGCACAGACATGTTGATAGAATTGAACTCAGAATTTATTACTTTATGTTATACGAGCAGAGTACCCCCCCCCCCCACTCCCCCCCCAGAGGCTGGGTAAAGTTTGCACATGGCTTGCTGAAAAAAGTATAGTCTACATATTGCAAGAAGATTATTTTGATGTTTCCTCATACCGATGGGTCTGCCCATCTAAGGTGTGTAAAGGATCTAAGAAGTCTAAGAAGTCAAAAGGGTTCAATGGGTCTATAATGGTCTTAATGGTTAGAAAGGTCCAAAGGGTACATTGCAATAGTAGTAAGGTTATTAAGGATATATAGCATCAAAAGGGGAATATATATTGAAGGAGTCTAAGGAGTCTAAAGGTGTCTAAATGCCAAATGGGTCTAATGGGTTGAATGAGTCAAGGGGTCTAAGTGGTATGAAGGGTCTAAAGGGTATGTTCCAAAAGTAGTTCGGGGTCTAAAGGGTCCATGGAGTCTCAAGAGGTATAAATGTCTAAGGAGTTGAGGAGTCAAAAGGATCTAAAGGGTCTAAGGAGTTTTAGGTGTCTAATGGTCAAAAGGGTCTAATGCGTATAAAGGGTCCAAAAGGTCAAGGGGTTTAAAGGGTCAATGTATCTAAGCAATGTGAAGCTTTTTAAGGGTCTCAAGTGGTATATGTGGTCTACAGAGTCTAACCGGGTCAAAAGGTCGAATGGGTTTAAAGGGTCTTAAAGGTTAAATGATTGGTGGAATCTAAAGGGTGTAAAGGTCTAAAATGGGTCTAAGAGGTCCTAAGTATCTATGGGGTCTAAGGGGTCTAAAGCATACATTCCACATAGTAGTTAGGATCTAAGGGTTCTAAAGGGTCAAATGGGTTTAAAGAGTCCATATCATCTCAGTGGGTCTAAAGGTCTACAGGGATCTAAAAGATGTAAATGTCTAAAGAGTTAAATTTAAAGGGTCTAAAATGTCTAAAGGGTCTTAAATGGCCTTAAAAGGTCGAAATTATTTAAAATGTCTAAAGGTGTAAAGAGTGAAGTAATCTCAGCAGCCTAAAGGTTTTAAAGGTTTTAAAGGTATTGTTGTGAATTCGCGCCCGCCGGCATGCGGACGGCCGCGTCACTCGAATCGCGACCGCGTCGCCCACCGGACGGACAATTCAGTCGTGACCCTCCGGGAACTATCGCCCGGAGCCAGTCACGGGTGGGCCTTTCGACCTCACCACAATCGTGCCAATCGGCCACCCGCATAGGATAGGGTTGTTCGCCAAACTCGACCTACCTAAGTACCCACGCGGATGGTAAACCGGGCGATCGTACCTCGCCGCAGGTCGACTCCTGACATGAACCGCTTAAGCGGTCCATTCCGTGCTACAGTTATAACCGAGCGGTGTTATCGTCGGCCTCGACGGTTCCGATTAATTATCGAGCGTATTAAGCCCACTACGAACCCTACGGCAGATGTGGCCGCGTGGCTGTGCCCCGACTCCATGCTCCTTGGCGGGTTTCGTTGTCATGACGTTTGGAGTGGGGTGGGAACAGGGCCCCCTTGTTGCACTATCTCAGCGCGGGGGAAAGGGGGAATTGTTGATGCCCTGGGGGAGGAGAATGGCTGGCTGGCTTGGGTCCCACGACGAGCGATCCCACACCGCGACCTCGTCGCCGACCGCCGTCCTTCTCGCCTCGGACCCGAGCTCCTTTGCCTCTTCCCGCAACTCTTCTCAGCCGACTCCAGAACCCAACTCGATGACACACCGATCACTTCGCCACCCGACTCGACTCACTCTCCACCCGACTCGTCTCTCTGCCACACCGATGACTCTACTCACTCTGCACCCGACTCGACTCGCTTCCACACCGATGACTCGACTCACTCTCTCCTGATTCGCCTTGCGCTCGCCGTTTTATAGGTCGGCAGGAGAAAACAATATGCAAATATCCGGATCAGGATGACCTCGGGGGCAGAGCCACGCTCGCCAATTTGACGGAGGAAAAGTGGGCGTGAACCTCCCCTGATCCTAGAATTTGTATATATCGATTTCACACGGACGCGCCTGGAGGCGGGGCCAAGCCGCTCCGTGCTTGCTAATTGGACGGAGGGGAAGTGGGCGTGTAGCGTTTGTGATCCAAATTTTCCTCGGAAAGGCCACTATTTGCACTCGCGGCTCGGTGCGTATCGCTGAACGGGCCCAAAACAGCCCGATGCTCAGTGTTCACAGGTAGTGCGGGAATGGCCGTAGAAGGAGAGAGGTGAGGGTGGTGGAGGGTTTTCGGTGGTGGTTTGATGGTTATGGTGCCATTTGGGAATGACGGTGATGTGATGTTTGCGGGATTGAGTTGTGCAGGTAAAGGTCGTGGCTGTTGGCGTTGTTGTTGTTGTCTGAGGGTTGGAGCATGGTTGTAGTTGGTGACGATGGCTGGCATGGTGGTTAAGGTGGTTGTTGTGTGATGGCGGTTGAGACGTGGTTGGTTCAAAATAAAGATAGAACAGAAAAACGGCTATCTCAAAGCATCGCAGCCCGAATTAATCGCATAAATTCCCTCTAGACAACGGGTTTGGGCTAACTACACATGTACTTAAGAGATATCTCACCTATGGGTCCTGAATGGTGGTTTGCGAATTTCCACAGCCGTAACAGTATGTTCCAATAGTACGTAATTATTAGACGCATTCATGGTGCAACTCATGTTCAAACAGTAGGTAATTATTAATAAACATATTGTCACATCGGTCGATCAAGGTTTAACAGCTGACTTGACTATGAGCTTCACCAAGTTTTTCGTTTTTATACCGCACTCTGTGATTTTTTTTGTCATTCCATAAAGAACTAGAATGGCACTATGTAGAGTGCATTTATTTTCTTTCATTTCTCTCCTCATTTGCGTACACTGCGTATCCATTTTTTATTCTATTTTTATTTCTCCCCTCATTTGCATTCCCTGTGCATCCATTTTGACTTTTAATAATTGCACTCAGCTTGGAGCCAATGTCGAGCCAGATTCCTGTCTGGCACTCATGCCCGTAGAAGCACTTTGAGAGACGTCAGGAGGGAGGGGGTTCCTATCCTATACTCCTCCCCACTAAGCCGCACCCTCAGTTTGCTTCCGAGCACATGTTTGCCATTATGTGGACATCTGCCATTTACTCCCCAAACCAGTCCAGTGGCTGAGGGGGGCGTGCAGCATTGGAATTCTCATGTATGTCTGCAGCTGTGGAGGATCTCAGGTAGAGTTTGAAACAGGAAAGGGCTTATCTTAAGTAACTTTCCTAAGTTGCTTTATACAGCTTTCTTCCGCTAGAAGAGCATGGGAGGAGTTAATTTATTTAATAATTCTAGCCACCTTGGGGAAATTAATTGAGGGAGAGCTGATTGGTTATTCCCTCCAATTATGGGTGAGAGACGTGACTGGTCTTGAGACATATACAGTGCCTATAGAAAGTCTACATACCCTTTCAAAATTTTCACCTTTTGTTGCTTTATAACCTGGAATTAAATTGCATTAAATCAGACTTTTCCCACCTTTATTTACACATCGTAACCCACAACTTCCAAGTGAAAAACTAATTCTACAAATTTCAGAAAATGAATTAAAAATACAAAACTAGAATATCTTGGTTGGATAAGTGTCCACTCCCCTTATAATAGCAATTGTAAATTAGCTCAGGTGTAACCAACCAACTTCAAAATCACACACCAAGTTAATTGGTCTCCACATGTGTTAAACTGTGGTGATTCTGATTATGTCAGAATAAAATCAGCTGTTTCTGTGGGTTTCCTCTGCTGGGTAGTGCATTTCATGGCAAAGACTCAACCATGAGAGGCAATGAGCTTTCAAACGACCTCCTGGATAGAGTTGTGGAAAGGCGCAGATCAGGAGATGGGTATAAAAACATTTCAAAGGCCTTGAATATCCCTTGAAGCACAGTCAAGACAATCAATAAGAAGTGGATGGCATTTGGTACCACAAAGACCCTGCCTAGATCAGGCCATCCCTCCAAACTGGATGATCAAGCAAGGAAGAGACTGATCAGAGAGGCCACAAAGAGGCCAATGGCAACTTTGAAAGAGCTATAGGCCTATATGGCAAAGACTGGTCACTGTGTGCATGTGACAATGATACCCCAAGCACTCCACAAGTCTGGCCTGTATGGAAGGGTCATGAGAAGATAGCCATTACTCAACAAATCCAACTTTGAGACCCATTTGAGGTATGCATTAAACCACTCCGGAGATTCTAAAGTCATGCCGCAAAAAGTTTTATGGTCTGACAAAACCAAGATGGAACTTTTTGGCCTAAATGCAAAATGTTACATTTGGCACAAACCCAACATAGCACATCAACGAAAGAACACCATCCCAATTGTGAATCGTGGTGGTGGCAGCATCATGTTATGGGGATGTTTCTCATCAGCAGGGACTGGGGCACTTGTCAAGATAGAATGGAAAATGAATGGAGCAAAATACAGAAAATCTGAGAGGAAAACCTGATGCCCTTTGTAAGAAAGCTGATGTTGGGATGGAAGTTCACCTTTCAGCATGACAACGACCCAAAGCACACAGCCATATCTACAATGAGGGAGCTAAGAAAAAAAAGATAAATGTCCTTGAGTGGTCCAGTCAGAGACCCAACATAAATCCAATTGAAAATCTGTAGCATAACTTGAATATTGATGTCCATCAACACTCCGCACACAACTTGACTGAGCATGAATAGTTTTGTACAGGAGAATGGAAAAATATTGCCCAATCAAGGTGCGCAAAGTTTGAAGAGACCTGTCCCAACAGACTCACAGCTATAATTGCCGTCAAAGGTGCACCCAGCAAATATTAACTCAGGGGGGTGGACAATTAACCAACAAATATATACTAGTTTTCTATTTTTAATTATTTTTCTGAAATTTGTAGAATTTGTTTTTCACCTCAAAGTTGTGGGTTACGATGTGCAAATAAATGTGGGAAGAGTCTCATTTAATACATTTAAATTCCATGCTATAAGGCAACAAAAGGTGAAAAATTTTAAGGGGGGGGGTAAACTTTCTATAGTATTTGGTATATATATATATATATATATACATATATATATACACATATATATATATATATATATATATATATATATATATATATATATATATATATATATATATATATATATATATATATATATATATATATATATATATATATATATATATATATATATATATATATATATATATATATATATATATATATATATATATATATATATATATATATATATATATATACATATATATATACATATATATATATATATATATATATATATATACATATATATATATATATACATATATATATATATATATATATATATATATATATATATATATGCCTGGTGTTGGTGCAGTGGTTAGGGCAGCGGCTTGGGATCCAAAAGGTCCTGAGTTGAAGCCCCGTTGGGCCACTGAATTTTAATACACCAGGGGGTTGACTCAGCCTGTCATCCTTCCTAGGTCGACGAAATGAGTACCAGTCTACTGGGCCGGTGTATACCCCGGTTAAAATAGGTGTACCATATCCCTGTGTTGTAAGAGGCGACCAGGGTTGCGTCAGGAAGGGCATCCGGAGTAAAACATGTGCCAAATCACTATGCGGATCATACGGATGATCCGCTGTGGTGACGCCGAACGGGAGCAGCCGAAAGAAGAAGAAGATATAAATATATATATATATATATATATATATATATATATATATATATATATATATATATATATATATATATATATATATATATATATATATATATATATATATATATATATATATACATATATATATATATATATATATATATATATATATATATATATATATATGTACATTTCAAGGCGAAAACCAATCCTGGACAAATCACTACTGCATCACAGAATACTCAATTGAACGTGGTGGAAATTTGGACCTTGTTCAGGGCGCAGGTGACAACTCACCTCCACTTCATGAATTATAAAGTATCATCCTTAACTTCCACTAACAATCAGTCCTTCCTCTGGATCGTGCATACATTAATGTCTCACCTTGCACACAAAACACCAGGTAGACAGTTTATACCTCGGTCAGGATTCAAACCAACTAAAAGGCAAGTGTACATACTTGTCATCAGCTCTGCTGCCAGTTCAACCCAGCGTTGTGAATGCACTGCCTTTAATATGGTATGTTGCCTGATAATTTAATTAAAAAGAGAGACAAATGACAAATGCGAGAATCTCAAGATAAACATATGGATCAAAAAAGGAAAATGAAAATTTACAATCAATTAAAATATCACTATAACCAACGTTTAATTTCAGCTTTGTGAAATAGCCTCACAGTTTATTAAAACCCCCTTTCCTTGCTTATTGAAGTTGTTTTGTCTCCTAATATTCAAAAATCTCAACACTGATGAAGGTTATCATTAAATGCAACATTTATTTGTGTATTTATGAGCAATACTATATAATATATATCTTCAATTGTTCCATTTTGTTCTTTCTTTGAATATTCTTGCAGCAAACTTGATGCATTCATTTACGATGCAGCAGTGCTGAATTACATGGCAGGGAAAGACGAGGGCTGCAAGTTGGTGACTATTGGCAGTGGAAAGGTGTTTGCCACAACAGGCTATGGTATTGCATTGCAGAAGGGATCCAAATGGAAACGACTCATTGACCTGATGCTGCTGCAATTTCTTGGGGATGGTAAGATTGGTCGTTTCACACAATTGAATGTATGTATATGTATCTATGTATTCAGACAGAAAACAAACATGAAAACTGCAACAATGGTATATATTAAATGTTTTGAGATTATGATGGGTCAAGTTGGATCTAATGTCACGAGGTACTGAGAGATGCATATGAAAAGGAGACACTGAGTTATGGCGTTTATTAAGTGATTTATCTGAGGATGAATGAAAATATCCATCGTTCCAATGGTTGAAGCTTTGTTGTAAAGGAAAATAAGGGGGTGTGGGTGGGGGCTTTGAGATGTTTTACAAAGTTGAATCAAGACCTCTCTGCAGCTATAACCATTCTCTTTGACACAACTGTTTATTCCTCCTGGAGGAAAGATGACAAATGTCTCTGGATGGCCTTTACCATTTTGTGGAATTGATGCCACCAGGTATTGCTACAATAATTCAAAAGACAAATTCAGGAACCGACTACGTGAGATATTTATTGTTTTTTGGCTGGTGAGTTTCATTGATTATATTAAAAGGAATGTAATCTGGCTCTCCTCCATGAATTTTGGTTTTGGATGTTAACTATTTTATGGCATATTTTGAAAAGAGAAAGCCATTGATTGTGTGAGGGTGTACCGGCCAAATTCTGTAATTTGGGTTTGCCAATTAGTACTACCTGCACTGCTGATTATGACCTGATCCTCCTGTGTCTGCTTCCTTGTATTTTCTTGTGTTATGAAGAGCTCAACAAAATAATACACCATAAGAAGAAAAAAAAACTGCAATATAACTTTGTTGAACAAACGACGTTATTTGGCAATTGGGTGAAACAGTGTATTCTGGGATGAGGATAATGATGATGATATGAGATGTACATTACCGACTCTTTATGAAGTGTTGGTGCTGCTAAAGCAGTCCCTTGGCACAGGTTATGCTGTGTGGTTTGCCTTTGCCTTTCTTGGAGTCAGTTAGGGCAGGAATTTGAAATTTGGCCAGCGTGCTGGCAATAGTTCACCTACTTATCACAAAGGAGTATTCTGGGATACTATTCAAAACAAGAATAACTGCACTGTAGTCACAACCTGCAACACTATATATACATATGTATAAATTGCATGGTGCTGCAAAATGCTGTGGTAGCCCTTTTGGTTCTGTGAGGTCAATGTGAGGTCAGCGACCCAAGACAATGGGGAAGCACAGTGTGTTATTGCTTAAAATGTGTAAGCATACCCCCCTCGTATATATTTAAAGCTCAATATGTGTTTTTATATAAATTCTAGAAGTGCTTGTTTGTTTTTATGTGTTGACTTCTACACACAACTGAACCACAAAAATAAATGATTTGAAAGCTGGTTGTTGTACCCAGGGGATGCACAGGTAGGTTTTAGGTGATAAAATAATTTATGGTCCTGGGGGTTCATCTTTCGGGAAGCAGCTCAATTCGCTCTACATAAATATGTATAATGTCGCACTACTCCCGTTGAGGGTGGGGATTTCAAGCCTTCTTATCTGTAATTCTGGGGCAATGAACCTGTCCATAAGGATGGGTTCTTTTGTTAGTTTGGAAAACCGTGATAACGATTAGATCATTAGTGCTGACTTACATTCCCACATACAAATTACATATTTATACAACACAATCCTTTTATGGATTGCCATCATGACATCATTTGACATTTTTGTTATAGGTGGAAATAGTAACAATTGTATGAAGATGTCTATGTTAGAGGTAGTTGTAGATGTGTAGTGTGAGTTGGTGTAATTGTGTGTTTTATTTGTTGTGGGATTGAGACGAAAAAATGTCAAAACATGTCGTATGGCAATCCATAAAAGGATTGTGGTGTTGCATTGTGGTGTCGTTCCTACCTTGTCATTCCTTGTCGTTCCTTGTCATTCCTTTCTATCTTGTTTGGTTGTTTTGGGGGGATTCCATGACTATACCTGGTGTTGGCTTAATGGTAAGGGTGTTCGGCTTTGAATCATCGGGTCCTGAGTTCAAATCCCGCTCGGCTGTTGAATTAATACCAGGTGGGGTTAACTCGACCTGTCATCCTTCCGAGGTCGGCAAATTGAGTGCCAGCATGCTGTTACACTGTGTTGGAGTAGCGACCTGTCCAGAATTGTGTCTAATAGCCAAGGAGACTGTTTGAGCAGCACCAACACTCTGCACAGAGTATGGTCACAATGTCCTCTCCTCCATGACTCCATGTGTTTTCATTTTTTTTAAACCTTTTTTCTGACTTGTTTACCTGTATTTTTCCCGATCTGGATTCCAATGACATCAGTATCCAGTAAATTATTTTGAGGGACATATACATGGGGAACCCCCAGACCCACACCCCCTCAACGATATACCTCATACAAGTCCCTTCCCTCATTCCCTTAATGTCCAGTCCAATGTTCCCATCCCTTCTGTCTCCACTCAGACATTCTGCTACCATATTGTCCTTCACCTTTAGAGCCATCTATTTATTATGTACACCAACATGGCAGAATGTTTATTTTTCCCTCTCTCTCCTTTCTCTGCTCTTTCTCTTCTATTCTATCCCCATACTCCTTATCCACCCAATTTTCCTTCCCTTCTCTCCCAAACTCTGCTCACCTCATTTTCTTCTCATACCGTTCTACATTCTCTTATTTTCTTCAATTTCTTCCCGACCTATGCCGTACGTACACAATAAAGAGATACCTCCATTCATATCCTCTTCCCTTCTATTCCTTTACTCAATGTTGGCATTTCGAACTTCCTCTCGACCCTGTGTACGTGTAATAAATAGATGCCTTTTAAAAGGTCACATGATCACATCTATTTATATAAGGAGGAGGTTCTGCACGATTTGCTTGAACAATATTACGCATATGGCATTTGGAAAAGTGAATTTAGAATACTCTTTTCAATAACCGGTATGACCCCTTGTGAACCTCAATGAAAGCATCAGCACACCGTTCTGTGCCCTTTTCCTTTGTAATTTAAGCATTTTGTTGTGCCTTACAAACCACATGGCCTTGCAAAACACGGCAAAGCCTTTATGGCAGATAGTGAGTTCTATTAGGTCAGGTTAGGTCAGATAGTTAGGTCAGGTCAGGTTCGATCTGTGACCTGCTACAGGTACCATGTAAACCTGTACTAACCTGTTCCATGGTCGGGTTGTCGGCGACTAAACCGTCTCCCCCACCAGGTTTTCTGGTGAGGAGGGTGTTTGGATATGGACACCCAGCAGGATTAAAAACAAAACCTGTCAAAGGGCGGAGGAGCTCCTTGTAAGCCAACGGCCATCCATATCTAGTGCCCAACTGTGTCTGCGGACGTCCTCCTGCAGTTGGGTCACTTCTTATTAGGAGGTTGGTGGCAGGATTTGCACTCCGGCCACCGTAAAACCCTTCATTCCGCAAAACGCAAAAACGCAAAAAAATCTGAAAACCCACTCCGTGGGAGTACCTCCTGTGCAGCTTCCCTTCGCAGGACAGCTCACCGGATGACGGGACTGGGGCAAAGCCTTCGGGACCCCCAATCTTTGATAGGAGGGAAACCACGGGGTAACATCCCTGGGTCAGATTGCGGGAGAGTGTGTCGGAGTGGTGCTGAGGTGTCGTCCACCAGATGGCGGTCTCCTTGGGTTAACCTGAGGAGGTCCCTTCGGGTGGGTGCCTGGAATGTCCTATCCCTAAGAGAGGATGATCACCTGTCTCTGTTATCATCTGAGCTCAAGCGTTTGGACATCGGGATTGCAGCTCTCTCTGAGGTTCGGAGACCAGATTGCGGCGAGATAATGGTGGGTGGCTACACCTACTATTGGTCTGGTCGCTCTGATGGTTACCATGCCCAAGGAGTTGCTGTAGCTGTGTCCAATAAGCTGACTCCAATGATAATTGAGGTAACACCGGTCAATGAGCGTATTATGAGATTAAGGATTCGTCACTCCTTAGGTGTCATTTCCCTGGTCTCTGTTTATGCTCCGACTGAGGCGAGTGATCTCACCGTGAAGGATGCATTCTACGCCACACTCGAGTCTGTGGTTGATCAGTGCCCCAGACGAGATACACTTCTAGTCTTGGGGGATTTCAATGCATCGACTGGAACTGATAGGGACGGTTATGAGGTGTGTGTTGGTCCCCATGGGTCAGGAACTATGAACCAGAATAGCACTAAGTTCCTTGACTTTGCAAGAAGTCATGGACTTAGGGTGGCTGGTTCATGGTTTCAGCGCCCGCAAGCTCATCGCTGGACTTGGTATTCCAACGCTGGCGGTGTGGCAAAGGAGATTGACCATGTCCTCATTGACGGTCGTTGGAGGATGATCCAGAACTGCAGGGTCTACCGGAGTGCTCAGTTCCTCAATACTGACCACAGGCTTGTTGTAGCAACTCTAAAGCTGCACCTTAAATCCTGGAGAATGGTACCATCCCAGCCGAGGCTGGATGTTGCCAAGCTCAGGGATGAGAGAGTAGCTGAGGAGTTTGCGAACAGGCTGAGTGGACACTTGGGGGTCTGGGTGCTTTGGGGGTCCTGAAGAGTTGTGGAGCGCCTTCAAGACCACCGTCCTTGATGTTGCCGGTGGATGCCTTGGAGCTCACCGCAGGGCAAAGAAGAATTTTGTCTCTCAAGGGACACTGGATACCATTGACCAGAGTCGCAGGGCCAGGCTGAATGGCAGAGCTGAGCTGTTCAGGGAGCTGAGGCGTAAAACTGTACGTGCACTGAGGGTGGACAAGGAGGCCTATGTGCGTGGAATCTGTGAGGGGGTAGAGCATCACCTGTGGACAGGTGATTCTCGTCCCGCTTACAGGGGAATTCGCGCATTATGTTCATCCAAGCCCATCCCTCGGAGCACTACAGTTAGAGCAGAGAGTGGTAGGCTCTTGACAGAGGAGTCTGAAGTGAAGGCCCGCTGGGCCGGTTACTTTGAGCAGTTGTACCAGGCTGATCCCCCAACTGTCGAGTTGGACGTCAAGGGTGTTACAATCCCTGTTGCTGACCCTCGAATCAACTGTGGTCCACCTACGCTTGTGGAAACACGGGCTGCGGTGAACCAGTTGAAACGGGGCAAAGCTCCAGGGATCTGTGGCATCCATGCCGAACTTCTCAAGGCTGGTGGAAATGCTGCACTCGTGTCGTTGCATGCAGTTTTGTGCTCTGCCTGGAACACAGGCATCATCCCAACTGACTGGAAGAGGGGCCTTATTGTCCCTCTCTGGAAAGGGAAGGGTGATCGCCAAGACTGCAACAACTACCGAGGGGTGACGCTGCTCTCAGTGCCGGGCAAGGTCTTTGCTCGGATAATTCTCGATAGGGTTCGCCACCATCTGCTTGAGCACCAGCGTCCAGAACAGTCAGGCTTTACACCAAAGAGGTCAACGATTGACCGTATCCTTGCACTTCGTGTCCTCACCGAACGCAGACGAGAGTTTCGGCAGGGGCTGCTTGCAGCCTATGTTGATCTCTGTAAAGCGTTCGATTCAGTGAATCGGGATGTCCTCTGGAGGATTCTTGGTCTTCGTGGGGTGCCACCAAAACTGATCGATCTGATGTCAGAACTCTACTCTGGTACTGAGAGTGCTGTGAAGTGTGGTGGTACCATCTCTGACTTATTTCCAGTTGTTACTGGAGTTCGTCAGGGATGTGTACTTGCCCCCACACTTTTCAGCACTTATATGGACTGGATTTTAGGGAGGATGTCGGAGAGATCAAGCTGCGGTGCGTCATTTGGGAATGTCAAGATCTCGGACCTTGACTTTGCAGATGATGCAGTCATCTTTGCGGAGACTTTAGACATCCTCTTGGGGGCCCTCGAGGTGCTGAATGAGGAGTCGGAGCCGTTGGGATTACGGGTTTCTTGGGTCAAAACTAAGATCCAGGCTTTCGGTGACATCTTGGATGCTGCTGTCCTGTCTGTGTCTGTTTGTGGTGAGGATGTTGAGGTCGTGGAGAGATTCACTTACCTTGGCAGTGATATTCATGTCTCTGCTGGCTGCGAGTCAGAGGTCAATAGACGTCTGGGTCGGGCCTGGGGAGTCATGGATTCACTGGATCATGGGGTGTGGCGCTGCCGGTACCTGTGCGGGAGGACGAAAGTCCGAGTCTTCAGGTCCTTGGTACTTCCAGTCTTGCTCTATGGGTGCGAGATTTGGACTCTGACCAAGGATCTGAGACGGAGACTTAATTCCTTTGGTACCAGGTCTCTTCGGAGAATCATTGGCTATCGCTGGTCGGATTTTGTGTCCAACGAGCGGTTGCTGAGAGAGACTCGGATGAGATTTGTTACCTGCATAGTCCGTGAGCGTCAGTTGCGGCTGTATGGACATGTGGCTCGTTTTCCTGACTCTGATCCTGCTCACCAGATTCTCTCAGCGAGGGAGTCTCATGAGTGGAGGAGGCCAGTGGGTCGACCACGTGCCTCATGGTTGCAACAGGTTGACCATCATCTCAAGGAGATGGGGATGGGCCTGGCATCTGCCTGGGGGATGGCCAGACGGAGGCCCCTGGAGTACCGGCGGAAAGTGGACGCAGCGACGTGCTGTTCTGGCGCATGCTCCCATACCTGACTTGACCTGAGTTCTACAAGAGAGTTTCTCACTCTGTGCACGTGTAAATGGCGTTTCAACAGGTTTGGTGTATTGTGGTGGTATTATTTTTTAAATCTGATAAAAGAAAAATGATGTTATAGTAGGTACAATACCGAAGAGAGAATGTCACTTGCTTACATTGGAATCATTGTAATTGCTTCAGCCATTCTTGTGCTCAGCTGGATGACATTTATCAACAATTTGGCGATCTTGCAATGTATTCTGGCATATTTTTCATTCTTGTTAGTTCTGAAAATGTTCGAGAATAAAAGGTATAGCTTTTAAAGGCTTATGGCTTCACTCTCTAGTAGCTTTTTAATATATCATTTTGTATGCAATTGAAGGGGCAGCCATTTTTTTCTAGTGCCATCTCTACATATGGAGTACCACCATACTGTATGATACAGTGCCGTGCAGAAGTCTAAGACATTTGGAATTTTTCGACTCTGATGCATAAGGAAACTAAGATTTTGTGTTCAATGAAAATACACCTTTATGAAAAATAAAATCTCATTCCATTAACTGAATTTATACACAATATGCCGTTATATAAACTAATAGCGAGTATGTACAGTGCCTTCAGAAAGTATTCACATCCCTTGATTTTTGTCACAGATCTCTACAAAATACCCCATAATGACAAAGACAAAACTTGTTTTTCAAAATTTTTACAAATTAATCAAAAATGAAAAGCTGAAATGTCTTGCATCTATAAATATTCAACACCCTAAGGCAATAGTTTGTAGAAGCACCTTTGACAGCGATTACAGCTTCAAGTCTTCTTGGGTATGTTTGTATCAGCTTTGCACATCTGGATTTGGGAATTTCTCCCATTATTCCTTGTGGATTTGCTCAAGCTCTGTCAAATTGGGTCGAGAGTGTCGGTGAACTGCAATTTTTAAAGCTTTCCACAGATTCACAATGAGAATCAAGTCTGGTCTTTGTCTGGGCCACTGAAGGACTTTCAGGTTCTTGTTCTGAAGCCATTCCAGTGTTGCTTTGGCTGTATGCTTGGGATAATTGTCCTATTGGAACATAAATCTTCATCACACAGTATAAGGTCTTTTGCACTCTGAATCAGGTTCTCCTCAAGGATTTGCCTGTGTTTGGCTCCATTCATTCTTTCCTCTATCCTTGCAAGTCTCCCAGGACTTGCCACTGAAAAGCATCCCCATAGCATGATGCTGCCATGCTTTGCAGAGCTGCAACGTTACTTTCTGAAGGCACTGTACACCATTTTCCTACAAAAACTGCTTTTAAATTCTTCTGGGGATACTTTCCAATAATTTTGTTATAACTCTTATGGAATGGTGTTCCATGCTTTTTCCAAGACCTTTCAAAGATCAACTGAGTTGCTGGGACTATTTTAAAATTTATTTGGCCAAATAGTCCTGTAGAACTTCAATGCTAATGAGATCTGGGATTTGAGATTGCCATTCCATGGTTTGAAGTACTCCAGTTTCCTCTTTCTTTTGAAAACAAGTTTTAATAACTCCAGCTCAGTGTTTTGGATTATTATCTTGTTGCACGAAGAAGTTTGGACCAATAGGTCTTGCACTACTGTGGATAGCATGGTGGATGAATATTTGTTTGTACCTTGCTGCAGTAAATATACCATCAATTTTCTGCAATTTTCCAATTCCACTTGAGGGTATGCACCCCCAAACTTAAATTGAACCTCCTCCATGCTTAATTGTTGGCTTCAAGCAAGTCTATATAAGTTCCAGGTTTTTGTCGTCTCACATACTGTCTTCGAGTATATCCAAACAACTGAACCTTTGACTGGTCTGTCCAAACCACCTTAACCGTTGTTCCATAGCCCCTTTTCTGTATTATTGTGCATATTTTAGCCTTTTAGTCTAGTTCCCCTTTCTTAATTGAGGTTTTCTTATTGCAGCACTTTATTCATTTTGTTTTAAGCTATCATCTTTGTTGGACAGCTTTTTGCGTTTACGAGTCCTGTGTTTGTCCATTGCAGATTATATTTTTCTGCACTTGTTTATTGTTTTTCAGATACCACACCATGAAAATTGAGTGATACCGAACTATTTCACTCAATGTTTTTCCTTATTTATGCAGAAAAAGAATTATAGGATGCTCTTTCACTGAAATTTTGGATATTTCGTTTTAAGCAAACGATTAATCATGATAGATCTGTATTCTGCAGTACGAGAAGTGGGCTTTTAGCTTTACTGATGTGTAGAGGAGAAAGACCTGATTTTAATGATGAGGAATGCCTGATAATGAGTCATCAATTAAATTTGCTTGGTAAATCTGATGGGTTATACGAGGGCCACACCAAAAGTCGTGAGCATTGAGGATTCTACACGTTTGTGCCGAATATAGTAGAACACAAGTTATTAGCGACATCTATACATATATGCACTCTAATATAAACACAGGCTTAGCACATGCACAGCACTGGAGTTCCCACAATCCAGTGTGACAAAATGACTGTCAATGACATGTCGTTTTGTCCAATGTGCAGCAATTGAATTCCCCATGAAGGAGAACAGCTCAGCTGCACATATACGATCGATTGAGCCAGGTGTACAGAATTGCTTGCATGGGTGCTGGCAGTGATGGAATGTGGGTGAAACACTTCAAAGATGGAAACACAGACATCACCAATCAGCCACGCTGTTGTCAGCTGAGAAGCACTATGACTGGACGCACCAAGCAAAAAGATGATGTGCTCATCAGTGAGGAACAAATGGTGATGGTTAGGGAGATCACAGCCCAACTTGGTATCAGGCACCATGCTGTACAGGAGATTATAGTAAACTTGGGATATCAGAAAGTTTTTTCCTGTTGGGTTTGCCGTTTTCTTTCGGAGGAATACAAAAACACATGCATGGATGTGTTATCACAGTTGCTTCAACGACATTCTGCCAAAGGCGATGACATCCTGTTCCATATCATGACTAATGATGAAAGATGGTTCCACAATTTCGACCCAGAAACTATGCAGAAAAGCATGGCATCACTCCACATCTCCAAAATAGAAGAAGGTCAAAAGAGTACCCTCCACTGGGAAAGTTATGGGAACCGTCTTCTGGGATGCTAAGAGATGCAAACTGGTTGATTTCCTGCTCAAAGGGGAAAACTATCAACGTTGCTCGCCACGTTCAGATGCTCAATAAACTGAAACATGCTCTTCTGGAAAAGCACCCAATAAAAAAGTTGTCATCTTTCAACATGACAATGCTTGACCTAGTACTGTTCATCTGACATTGTAGGAAATCTAAAAGGATGACTGGGAAGTGCTCCCCCACCCCTGTACAGTACAGACTTCCCCCCTCTGACTACAATTTATTCGGGCCCTTGAAAGATCACATGAGAGGCCAGCACTATGAAAATGACGAGGCAGTCCAGATAGCCATGCACAGCTGGTTGCGAAGTGTTAGAATGGACTTCTACCGGATCGGGAAATTTAATTTCGTGCAGCGCTGGCAGAAATGTGTGGGTCGTTCTGGAAATTTTATGGAGAAGTAATGTGGTATGTCGAGTTACTATCGACAATAGTTTTCTTACATTTACCTTTGTTGTACTGTGCAGTAATCCCTCCAATATCGCGGTTTTTTTTTTTAAACCAATTGCGGGTAACCTATTATGTTCCAATTTCGTTATCACAGTATTTAATTTTGACCCATCGTGGTTTTTGAACTGAGATGAGTCATTGTTTGTGCCGGTGTGTACAATTACCTCCCGCAAAGAGCCTTTTCTTATTTCTCACGCACCATAGATTGTTGTCATCAGATCAGCATATGGGAATGAAGCTCATTTTAATTATGAATCATCATCAAACAGGAAAGGATATACAGAGATCCTGTAATACTAGATCTACAATATCGAGTAGGCACACAACAGTTAATAATGGCGCTTAAACTGTATCCGCGTGTACAATTTCCTCCCATCACGAGCCTTTTGTTGTTTCCCACGCACCCGTTAATTGTAATAATCAGATCAGCATAGGGGAACGAAGCTAAATTTAATAATGAATTCTCATGGAACAGCAAGGTTATTTCCATTTCCCCGAATCCTATATGAGGCCTCTTACTGGTGCTACATCACATCACGACATGTCGGCATAATTCATCTTCTATTTTAATAGGTTAATTATCAATTTTTACATTGAAAACAGCAAAAATAAATTATTTAATAAATGAAAACTGGAGAAATTAACTGTAATATGTGCTTTCCCTTGCAGTTCAGTGATGAAAAACATGATATTGACATAGTTTTGAATGAGAATAAAGTTCATTTATCAGGCACATTTTGAAATGGAAATAAAAGGGTTAACTATCCAGAATTCAGCTTGGTAACAGGCATTTTTGAATTCTGCGTGTCCAAATTAGGTTTAAAAGCATTGTTCCAGACTTTTACCCCAAAATGCCACTCGATGCTTCTTTTTCTGAAAATCCGACTGATCTTCAACAACTGGTCCAGGCCTGGAATCACAATGTGTAAACACGGCGATACCAAGTGTATGCTGGGAATTTTTGCTGACAACTTCATGAATAACTATATTTGTTCTAAAGTTGTTTATTATACAGCCTCATGGCATTCATGGGTTTATTTCATTATCGACTTCAACACACATATGTTAGACACAATGTGTTTTTTTTGTTATATACTTTACAGCGGAGATTGAGGAGTTGGAGATGATCTGGTTGGCTGGAATCTGTAAGAAGGAGAAGAATGAAGTTATGAGCAGCAAGCTTGATGTTGACAACATGGCTGGTGTTTTCTACATGCTGCTTGTGGCCATGGGCTTGAGTCTCATGGTATTCTCTGCTGAACATTTGTTCTACCATTGCTACGGCCTTCAGCCCAGGATTCGCAAGGAAATCCAGCCTTCACCTTTCTTCCTAGCCATTAGCAGGGTGGGTGAAGTCATAAATACCAGATGTTTTTTTTTGTGTGTGACTTCTCCAAAGAGAAGTCTTGATCTTGTTTAGTGGAATCTCCATGTGTTTACCACCATGATAAATCAAAAACATTGAGTTGTATCAAGCTGAAACTTCCTCTAATGTATTTAAAAGGGCTTAAGCTGTCTGTTTCTTTCGCTAGCAATACTTGGTGTATGTAAGATACCCCATAGTGTATTTTGCAAAGAGAAGCAGAGTTATAACTGGCACCCTGGACAGATTCCAAATTCCTGCTCAAATCAGCTCCAGTTGAACAGACCAAGCCAGCCAGTTTGGGAAAGACTTCTGCCAAACTTCTCCAATGCAAAACCCAAAAGGAAGGTGTAATTAATGGAAGCATTTAAGGAAGTACGACGAGATAGGTTAAGTGAAACTCACAGCCTGGTGTTCTTTCGCTTGTGCTTGCCTTCAGTCAAGCAACTGTCAAGTAATATATGTATATATATATATATATATATATATATATATATATATATATATATATATATATATATATATATATATATATATATATATATATATATATATATATATATATATATGTATATATATATATATATATATATATATATATATGTATATATATATATATATATATATATATATATATATATATATATATATATACACGCACACACACGCACAAACACACACGCATATATAGAATGAGACGCACATCCCGACTAATGGTGACATTGCCGCAGATTATGTCTCACATGGGAAAAACCACATAATCCGCAAAGAACATCAACGTGTACGACTATATCCAATGGAGATATATGTATATATATCTTCTTCTTCTTTCGGCTGCTCCCGTTAGGGGTCGCCACAGCGGATCATCCGTATGATCCGCATAGTGATTTGGCACATGTTTTACGCCGGATGCCCTTCCTGACGCAACCCTGGTCTCCTCTTACGACACATATATATATATATATATATATATATATATATATATATATATATATATATATATATATATATATATATATATATATATATATATATATGTATGCCTGGTGTTGGCTTAATGGTTAGGGTGGTGGGCTTAGCATCCGAGTATCCTGAGTTCAAATCCCACTCGGCTGTTGAATTAATACCAGGTGGGGTTGACTCTGCCTGTCATCCTTCCGAGGTCGGCAAAATGAGTGCCAGCATGCTGGTATCCTGTGTCGGAGTGGCGACCCATCCAGGATTGTACCCAATAGCCAAGGAGACTGCTTCGGCAGCACCAACGCTCTGCACAGAGTATGGTCCCAGTGGATGGATGGATATATATGTATATATATATATATATATATGTATATATATATGTATATATATGTGTATATATATATATATATATGTATATATATATGTATATATATATATATATATATATATATATATATATATATATATATATACATATATATATATATATATATATATATATATATATATATATATATATATATATATATATACATACACACACACACACACACACACACACACACACACACACACACACACACACACACACACTCATTGTACAAGACATGAGGAACATCTTAATATTGAGTTGCACCCACTTTTGTCCTCAGAACAGCCTCAATTTGTCAGAGCATGGACTCTACAAGATGTCAGAGGCGTTCCACAGGGATGTTGGCCCATGTTGACGCCAATGCTTCCCACAGTTGTCATGTTGGCTGGTCATGGATCTCCACTCCGAATATCTCATTCCATCTCATCCCACAAATGCACAATTGTATTGAGATCTGGTGACTGAGCAGGCCACTCCAATAAATTGAATTCACCGTCATGTTTGGAGAACCATTCCTGGACAATCCTTGCTTTATGGCGTGGGACATTATCCTGCTGAAGAAATCCATTCACAGATGGATACCCTGCTCCCATGAGGGGATACAGCTGATTGGCAATGATGATCAGATATTCTATGGCATTCAAACGTTACTCCACTTTTAACAAGGGGCACAATGTGTGCCATGAAAACACACCCCACACCATCACGCCTGAAATTTTGACACATGTATGCTTGTCCTCCCATCAGCATGAAACAGCAAGAACCAGAATTCATCAAACCAGGCAATGTTTTTTCCAATCCTCCAGTGTCCAGTGTTTTCGTTCCTTAGCCCACTGCCACTGCAGCTTCTTGTTTTTTTGTTAAAAGAGGTGGAACTCTGTGTGGTCATCGGCTGCCATACCTCATATGTGTTAAGGTACGATGGGTTGTGCATTATTTTATGGGTCTTTTGGCACCAATGTTTCACTGGACTGTCAGTTGACTAACTGGAGCTTGTCTGTTGCTCTGCACAATTGGGGTCAGTCTCCTTTGGCTTCTTTCATCAATGACTCATTTTTGACCACTGGCCTGCTGTTGGATGGATGTCCTTTGAGTGGTGGACCATTCCTGATACACACGGGAAACTGTTCAGCATGAAAACAACCAGCAGCGTTGCAGTTCTTGAAACACTCAAATGGTGCGCCTGGCACCGACTACCACATCCTGTTCAAAGGCACTTAAATCTTTTGTCTTGCCCATTCACTCTCTGAATGGCAGACATACTCACACAATCGGTGTCTCAATCATCTAAAGGCTTAAAATCCTTCTTTAACCCGTCTCCTCCCCTTCATCTACACTGATTGAAGTGGATTTAACAGGTGCAATCAATAAGGGATCACATATTTCATCTGGATTCACCTGATCAGTCTTTTTCATGGAAAGAGCAGGTGTTCCTTATGTTTTGTACACTGAGTGTGTATATACGTATAAAAAAGCAAAAAAAACATTTTAAGAAAAATGCAATAACATAGAGGGATGAAATCTCAAAACAACAACCAAACAAGGTAGTAATGACACCACATTATGATGCCACAATACGACACCACAATCCTCATGGATTACCATCACGACATATTTTTACTTTTGTTGTGAGGTAATCCACAAGAGGATTGTGGTGTCGTATTGTGGCATCGTCATGCGGTGACATTCCTACCTTGTTTTTTTGGATTTTTTTGAGATTTCATCCCTCAATGTTTTTACATTTTTATTGAAATGGTTTTTAGATCCTGGTGGAAGATCTCTCAGTCTTATTCACGGTGTTGTTCTTCATCTTCTTCTTGTGGACTTTTTTGTTTCACAGCCTACAGTTTTCATCGAAACTTCCTGAAACCTGGTACATATATGTAAAAATACCCTGCGCAGACAGTGACCATCTCCGATTTTGAAAATTCCTCCTAGAAAAAAAGTTATGACGTCAAAATATCTCCGCTAATTGAAATCGCCTAAAAATTATCAAGGAAACTCGGCAAGCCTTTTAAATTCTGTTTGCGGGAATCGAACAGGGTATTAGCAGAGATGAATTACCGCACATATGATACATCACAATGACGTCATATCGATTTTTATGACGTCATTCCTATTTTTGCCATTTTTTTGTTTCACAACCCAGAGTTTTCATCGGATCTTCGTGAAACTTGCCATGTATATGCAGAAAGCCCACGCACAGGCAGTAACCATCTCCGATTTTGGAAATTCTTTCTAGAAAAAAAGTTGACATAATACCGCCTCTAATAGAAATCGCCTATACCATTATCTCCGAAACGAGGCAAGCTGTTTGAATTTTCTTTGCGGGAATCAAGCCGGGCATAAGCACAGATAATTATTTATCGCAAACCTGATACATCACAATGACGTCATATTCGTTTTTATGACGTCATCATTAAGAGGATGAGAATCTTAGCTCATTTGAGCTTGTTTTTGGTCAAAATTGAAAACATGAATTTACCTGTCGTTTTCTTATTACATACCAAAATTATGCAAATCAAAGTGTTGAAATAGAACTAACTAACTAACTTTATCTGTAGTATTACTCAAATCGTTGGCAGAGTGAGCAGCCGAGAGAATATGTATGTCTGCCACAGGCAGGGTGATTAATAAATGTGTCTGCCATCCCTCGGATGGACATTAAACTGGCTGCCCATTGCACACTCGAACCTGCCTAGCCTGGGTTTGAATCCCGACCCAGCTATAAACTGTAATCCTAGTGTTTCACAGACAAGGTGATTAATCAATGTGTGTGCCATCCCTCAGATGGACGTTAAACTGGACGTCCCATTACAAAATTCTCTAATCTGTCTAGTTATCGCCGGCACTAGCCGGCCGGTTCGTGAAAGGCTTGGGTCAAACTTCCCTCTGCCGAACCAACGAGAAGGTACAATTAATAGTGTCCGTTAACTTAAATACACTCGTTAATCCTCCCCCGTTAATACTCCCTACATTAAAAAACTAATTTGTGACCAACAAACAAATCAATTTACCAACAGGGTTCATGGAATGAACGCCAAATGAGAAGCTGCAACACTGCAGTGATATTTCACAGTGAAAATACACCATTCCTGTTCATCAACATTTAAGAATACCTATAAAATGTCTTTCCATTATCCTCCTATAACAGAATGGAGCAGTTTGTTGCTGCACAAAATGTAATTTTAACTTATATTTGGCTTTTCTCAATCTGGGACACATTCAAAACGCAAGTCAGCCAAGTCTTTCTAATGAAAATGGCACCGGTCGCATGACCTCAAGGTCACGGTGGCGACACTTTTCACGGGTTATGAGCGTTGTGTTTATTTTCAATGTATAATATATTTTGTTGTTTTGGTATGGATTAAATCCATCTATGTTATTGAATTATTTTAATACTTGTTTCAGTTGATTTTGGGTGATGGTTTGGATATGTATTGCTTTTGGAATGGTTCTGTCCGGCATCCATTTCACCCCCTAACGATCCTGGCCTCGTTCGGATGAGTCCATATTTATGTACAATTTCTTTTCATAATTAAACGATTAATGTTTTGTTTATTTTTATATTTTGGGTTGCGTGCACGAGCCCAGAGACAAAGTAACTTCCTCGCATTAGAATCACCATCATAGCTTTAGTAGTTATTAAGGGAGGTCAGGCTACAGTTTTACATTGTTTTTAGAGGGGAACAAGAAGAAGTACAAATTGTCAATTTAGCAATCTCTCATTGTGGTACTTAAGCGATGTATTTTGGCATCTTTTAAAGGCTTTGTTGTTAAGAAACGCTCAAAACCTGGTGTTGGCGCAGTGGTTAGGGGAGCAGCTTGGGATCCAAAAGGTCCTGAGTTCAAGCCCCGTTGGGCACTGAATTAATACACCAGGGGGTTGACTCAGCCTGTCATCCTTCCGAGGTCGGCGAAATGAGTACCAGTATACTGGGCCGGTGTATACCCCGGTTAGAATAGGTGTACCATATCCCTGTGTCGTAAGAGGCGACCAGGGTTGCGTCAGGAAGGGCATCCAGCGTAAAACATGTGCCAAATCACTATGTGGATCATACGGATGATCCGCTGTGGCGACCCGTAACGGGAGCAGCCGAAAGAAGAAGAAGAAGAAGAAGAAGAAGAAGAGTTAAGAAACGCTCACGCATAAAAGTTATGGCTTTTAAATGCTTATGACTTCCCTCTTCAGGAGTTTATCAGTGTATCATTGTGTGCACATTTCAATGGGCAGCCATTTTTTCCAATATCATCCTTCTATATGGAGTACTACCATACTACATGATATATATCATGTCATTTTAACATTTATTTGGCTTTTTCAATCTGGGACTTGTTCAAAACCACCTTAATTGTTTTGAATATATATAAATATATATATATATATATATATATATATATATATATATATATATATATATATATATATATATCCCTCCCTCTATTTCTCCTTCAGCCTATACATAACTTATTTCTCCTTCTATCATACTGTTCTTCAGTTCTTTATGGTTAACTAACAAAACCATAACATTCATACAGCTCTGCTTCTCTCTAAGCTTTCAACAACCCATTTGTTCACCCAGATTATGATGTACATGTTTGTCGCAAAACTTTAGATTCGGAAATCAGTCCTTTTGTCATGAATGCAATCACATAGCTCATAACCCTCTGTGCCTGCTTCCATTGCCTCCTTTCTGCCTTGATTACATTACCAAGCACCCTGCCAAAGTTCTTTGCCCCTTCTCCACTCAAATCAATATTTGCCCTTGCATAACATTTTCGAGCTCTAATATCCGATGACTCATTTCTTTTGTTACAGATCTCTTCTTACATGTTTCTGCTGCTGCTGATCCAGATATTGAATTCCAAAGATCAAACAAATGCTCTTTTCATAGGATATTGCCAACCACTTGATGTTTCTCAGTTGCTATTGTTTTTTTCACCATGATAGGCCAAACTCCTACTATACTGGTGCTGTCAGTCTACACCAATAATCTCCCCCACTCTCCTCACAGCCTTCTTCTGCATCAATCCCTCTAACACTCTGGAACGGCCTCTGACTTCATATTCCTGTCTGCAAACACCTAATGTTCATTGGTTTGATTTATCATTCACCTTAAAGGTCCAGTGCATAAGAAATTATTTTTGTGTGATTATAATTAATCATAAGCAATCGGCCCGACACCAATAACTGAACATGTGTTTTAGTTTGAATTATTTTTGAGGTGTTAAGTTTAAAAACTTAATCTGGCTGCAACTGCCCACAAAAAAATCTTGACAGAACCCGAGATGATTGCATAATCCATGTGATGTCATCCCGGGAACGATTTTTTTTTGTACTGCAATGGATGGACAAACTGTTGTGCATTATCAACACACAATTTCGGTGAACTGTGCTAATAAATGGCAGAACGACTCGTTTCAGATGTTAAGAAGTGAATCTTAGGCAGTGTTGTCTAATGTAAAATCTTATTGTGCCGATTATGCTGTAGTAGTTGCTGTAAGCCCAATTAAGACATACATGTATGAACCTGAGATGGAAAGTGAACAGAGCATAGGATGATGAAATACCAGGTGTTCATGACATTCGGGGAGACCCTGAAGAGAGACTTGGCAATAATAACTGGTAAGTGGCATTGATTTATATTTTATTCATCCAAGCTAGAACGCTCGAGTTAAGTGGTATTTTCATTTGAGATCTTTCCTTCCTTCATGTAGTTATGAAAAATCTAACATGTTCACTTTAAAGCAAAGGCCGAGGGTATATAATTGCGCTAACATTGCATGAGTCCGCCTTGTGTGCAGTTTTATCAAGATTGCCATGGGCCATGCATTTGGGTTATTTCCCATCACCCACTCGTCAAGACTGTGGCCTGAGGCCTTCTCTCACTTTTCGCTCCCCAGGGCTTTTAAAGCTAGTGATCTTGCGGTGCGATCACCACGAGCTATTTTCGACGTCTGGCACTTTGCAAAACTGAACTGCTTCTTTGAATCCATGCGAGGTCTCATATGTGTTTGGTGCATTGTTGAGGAGGAGAAAAAGGAGGGGAGAGAGGAGTCGAGTGGTAAAGATGTCGGTAACACTGCTGGTCATGCCGATGTATGAATTCCTCTGCAGACGTAACCGGTAACACTTCTCGTCATGCTGATCATAGAAAACAAAATAGAAACCGAGAGTAGGAAGGGTGGTGTGTGCACTTAGTCAACATGGGTTGGCGGCCATTTTAGTTGTACATAAATATGGGTTTGCCCTTAAATCCGTTCTTCAAAATTACTAAAACCACGGGGGCTACGACATTTTATATCTTGTTTTCCTCAATGTTGAATGGGGAATGCCTAATTCTGAAGAACGTTTTCGTGTTGATCTATATGGTGATTGAACGGGATGCTTCAACAATGTCCACATTATCCCGAAGTGATGGACCACAACGCCTTGTGTCAAGAACACTCCCCGTTGACCCATGCCCATTATGCTTCACTTGAGGGAGCAGGCTTCATAAACCTTTGTGAAAATTTTGCTGATGTTTTCATAGCCTATCAGCTCTCTCTCTGACAATCAGGAACCCACACATTCGCAATAGGTCTTTCTTCGATCGTGGAGACATTGGTATCTGTCATATTGAATCTCTACCTGCAAAATTGAACAAAAAATTGGGTTAGAGAAAATTGTTCTTCATGCAAAGGGACTTCTACTGTGATTCACTTCCGGATGAAAGAGCTTTCCCGGCATGACGTTAAAAGATCATGTGATATTCTCAGCATATTTTGGGGGCGGGCAAATATGGGTACAAAACGTATCTGAAATACCCAAGAATTTTCATGACAAAGTTCTTACTCAAGATAACAGTGATTAATATGAATTTAGAGAAACCAAATGTATTCATGAAACCAAACGTGAAATTCTGTTGCACTGGACTTTCAAGGTGTACTGTTTAATGTTTTTATTTGCTCACGAATATGGATCAGCTCGCTGTGCTCGCCTCTCCACACGTCGTTACAGAAATTGTCATGACAGATTTGCTGTGTCGTCATGATTTACACCAATCAGAATAGAAACATTTATTGTGTACAAATATATTTGTAATATTGGTGATATTATATTTACTGTATTCGTAATTTATTTGTAATATCAAAATGTCCAAGTTATCTCAAGCTCTAAATGATCAAGGGTCCAAGCTGTCCAATCTTTCTGAAAGGTATTAAGGTCTAAGCGGTTGAAAGGGACTTGAAGGGCTGTCGAGGTCCAAAGGGTATAAAAGGTGATGGTGTCTAAAGTGTTGAAAACGTCTTAGAAGTAAAGGGGATATGAAGTGTTTTAAACGTAAAAGGGGTCTTAAAGGGTCCTTGGGGTCTTTTGGGTCATTTTGGATCCTTTTGGGTTAAAGGGCAGAGGAGCCCCTTGTGAGTCAACGGCCATCCATTTCTCATTCCAAACTGTGTGTGCAGACTTCCTCCTGCAGATGGGTTACTTTTTTTTAGGAGGTTGGTTGCAGAATTGGCACTGCGGCCACCGTAAAACACTTCATTCCGCAAAACCCACAAATGTGAGGAAATCTGAAAACTCACTCCATGGGAGCACCTGCTGTGCTGCTGCCCTTTGCAGGGCAGCTCACCGGATGATGGGATTGGGGCAAAGCCTTCACGACCCCTATTCCTTCATGACAGGAGGAAAACCACACGGTAAACCTTCAGGGTCAGAATGCGGTGGTGTGTGGCGGAGTGGTGCTGAGGTGTCGTCCACAAGATGGCAGTCTCCTTGGGTTAACCTGAGGCGGTCCCTTCGGGTGGGTGCCTGGAATGTCTTTTGTCAAAGAGAGGATGATCACCAGTCTCTGCTATCACCTGAGCTCAAGCATTTGAACATGGGTATTGCAGCACTCTCTGAGGTTCGGAGACCGGATTGCGGTAAGATCATGGCAGGTAGTTACACCTATGATTGGTCTGGTCGCTCTGATGGTTACCATGCCCAAGGAGTTGCTGTAGCTGTGTCCAATAAACTAAGTCCAATGATAATTGAGGTAACAACGGTCAACGAGCGTATTATGAGACCAAGGATTCGTCACTCCTTGTGTGTCATTTCAATGGTCTCTGCATATGCTCCGGCTGAGGAAAGTGATCTCACCATGAAGGACGCATTCTATGCCATGCTTGAGTATGTGGTTAATGAGTGCCCCAGGCGAGATACTCTTCCAGTCTTGGGGAATTTAAATGCATTGAATGGAACTGAAAGGGATGGTAATGAGACATGTGTTGGTCCCCATGGGTCTGGAACTGTGAACCAGAATAGCACTAAGTTTCTTGACTTTGCAAGAAGTCATGGACTTAGGGTTGCTGGTTCATGGTTTCAGCACCAACAAGCTCATCACTGGACTTGGTATTCCAACGCTGGTGGTGTGGCAAAGGAGATTGTCTATGTGCTCATTGACGGTCGCTGCAGGATGATCCAGAACTGCAGGGTCTACCGGAGTGCTCAGTTCCTCAATACAGACAACAGGCTGGTTTTAGCAACTCTGAAGTTGCAGGTTAAATCCGGGAGAATGGTACCATCCCAGCCTCGGCTGGATGTTGGCAAGTTTAAGGATAAGAGGGTAGCTGAGGGGTTTCTGAACATGCTGAGTGGGAATTTGCAGGGTCTGTTTGCTTTGGAGAATCCTTAAGAGTTATGGAGTGCCTTCAAGACCACTCTCCTTGATGTTGCCAGTGGACGTCTTGGAACTCATTGTAGGGTGAAGAAGAATTTTGTCTCTCAAGGGACACTGGATACCATTGACTGGAGTTGTAGGGCCACATTTAATGGCAGATCTGAGCTGTTCCGGGAGCTGAGGCGTAAAACTGCTCGAGCGCAAAGGCTGGACAAGGAGGCCTATGTGTGAGGAATCTATGAGGGGGTAGAAATCACCTGGAGTCAAGTGATTCTTGTCCTGCTTACAGGGGAACTCACAAATTGCATTCCTCCAAGCCCATCCCTCAGTGTACTGCAGTTAGAGCGGAGGGTGGGGGGCTCTTGATAGAGGAGTCTGAAGTGAAGGCCATTTGGGCCGGCTACTTTGAGCAGCTGTACCAGGCTGATCCACCAGCTGTTGAGTTGGATGTCAGGAGTGTTACTGTCCCTATTGCTGACCCTCAAATCAACTGTGATTCACCTTCGTTTGTGGAGACACAGGCTCAAGTGAACCGGTTGAAATGGGGTAAAGCTTCTGGGATCTGTGGCATCCATACTGAACTTCTCAAGGTGGAATTACAGGTTTCCTGGGTCAAAACTAAGATCCAGGCTTTCAATGACATCTTGGATGCTGCTATCTTGTCTGTTCCTGTTTGTGGTGAGGAAGTTGAGGCCATGCAGAGATTCACTTACCTTGGCAATGATATTCATGTTTCTGCTGGCTGTGAGCCAGAGGTCAATAGACATCTGGGTCCGGCCTGGGGAGTCATGGATTCACTAGATCATGGGTTGTGGCAATGCTGGTACCTGTGCACGAGGCCGAAAGTCAGAGTCTTCAGGTCCATGATGCTTCCAGTCTTGCTCTACGGATATGAGACTTGAACTCTGACCAGGGATCTGAGATGGAGACTTAATTCCTTTGGTAGCATGTCTCTTCGGAGAATCCTTGGCTATCATTGGTCGGAATTTGTGTCCAACAAGCAGTTGCTGAGAGAGACTCAAATGACATTTGTTACCTGCATAGTCCATGAGCATCAGCTGCAGCTGTCTGGACATGTGGCTCTTTTTCCTGACGCTGATCATACTCACCAGATTCTCTGTGAGGGAGCCTTGTGAGTGGAGGAGGCCAATGGGCTGACCATGTGCCTCGTAGTTGCAACAGGTTCATCAGCATCTTAAGTATTTGGGGATGGGCATAGCATCTGCCTGGGGGATGGGCCAGACAGAGGCCCCGAGAACTGGCGAAAAGTGGATGCAGCGACCCGCTGCTCTGGTGCATGCTCCTATACCTGACCTGACCTGGGTCATCTGGTTCTTTTGCATCTTCAGGGTCTTTTGAGTCTTAAGAGTCTTGGTGGTTTTGAAGTATCTTCAAAGATCGAATGCGTCTCAGCAGTATAAAGGCTCAAAATATACATTCCAATGGAACGTAATTTATCGATGTATGTGTCATCACAACGTTCAAACAGTACATAATTAATAGACATATAGTCACATGACAATGAACCTGGTGTTGGCTTGGCGGTGAGGGTGGTGGCTTGGGATCCTCGGGTCCTGAGTTCAAGCCTGTTGGCTGCTGAATTCACAACGGGGGGTTGACTCATCCTGTCATCCTTCTAAGGTTGGCAAAATGAGTACTAGTGTAGCAGTCAAATGCTGCACATGAATGGAAAGGATGTTGATGGATTTATTAAATCTGGTATTGGTGTGACACGGGCATAATGGGCCAAATGACCTCCTCTTGTGCAAAAATTTCCTTGTAATTCTTGACGTCACGGATGGCTTCATCGATGGATGGACGGTCGGACGGCTTCACCGTGTTTTTCCTTTTTGCCTCGAAATATACAGTGCATAAATATCTCGATATCCACCATGTTCTATCCACTAACATAGAGCCTTCACCTAACTCCCAATTGGCACCTCTCTTTTTCTCTTCCTGTACTTTAACATGTTAAGAAGGCAATTGCAAATGTTTCAGAATTGTGATAGCTCCATGGACATCAGGCTATTCAATAAAAGTGTCCCACTTCCTTTAAAATGAGAGCTATCCTTTTTGATGTTCAGCAGATTTTTTAATTAATTATACTTATTTCATTGGTAATTTTTAGTTTGTGCACCTCATGGTTTTAAAACATTTTTGTTGTAAGGAACGCGTTGATCTTTCCATTCCTCGATTTCCTCTGTCCTTGCAGAGCATGTATAGCTGCATATATGGCGTTGAAAGTGGACATCACAAGCCTAAATGTGCTGTTGGATATCCTGGGCACCAAGCAGAAGCTGCCAATGTTAACCGTCTTATCCATGCTGCGCGGAATATTGTACACAGTGTTCGTGGCAAACCCGAACGTGACCGTCCAACTGCTTCACATCGTCTCCCTTATGCCTTTTCTAAAAGGAGTCCACTGCAGCTTCAATGTGGTCGGCAACACCAAAATTCTGTATCTGCCTGCCGAGCCTGTGAACATGTCTGTGGAGATCGTAGTTGCGTCTGTGCCTTGCGCCGTGCTCAATCCCTCACTGCTGGGCCTCACGGCCATCACTGCTGTCCACTTGTGCGTCAAGGTCGCCCGCACAGCAACTGGGAAACAGATAGTGACAACTGGTTATACATCTCACAAGATGGTGGTGGTAGTGGTGGTTATGAATCCACTGAAAATGACAGCCCAATGGGCAATGTGCATCACACAGCTTGGCGAGACAAAGTGCGCGTAAACACAAGTCTCCCACGCCATGCGATTGCCATCCGCATTCCTGACGATGCCATGCCACGGCACAGCACAAATGTAGACATTATACCGAAGCCATCGTGCCCACTCCCACCCTCATTTGTTCCATTACGCTCATGGGAATCCTGTCCAGTAAACGATACTACATCCACGGTTGCATGTCCCAGGTGCTCTCGTCCTCAGAGATGTAGGGCTCTGGGACACTTTCCTCGACGGCGGGCACCTCCCCTTTATATGGCCTCTCGCCATGCCCCATATGCCTTTGGTGCTGGCATTGACTCACCCTCTGATGCTGATGGAGATGAGGGTGAGATTGAAGGAGATGAGGAAGAAGAGGAAGAGGAGGGAGAACATGAGGATGAGGAAGAAAGTCAGGAAGGTGGTTGCAGCTCTCTACATGGTGTAACTGATTCTGAGGCAGCATCCACGACATGCTGGGGATCACCACGTGTTTCACGCTGTCCACGGCATCCATCTTGTATCACCACACTGATGACAGATGATAGACTTGTGGTGCAACAACGTTCTGAAGGTTCTGGATATGGGCATAGTTGCTCAAGAGACTGGGGATGTTCCAGACATGGTCAGAACCACTGGGGAACAGAATATAACTGGTGGAATTCTATGGACGACCCAGATTCCTGTTCAAAACCTCATACACTTCCTCGATATCCACCATGTTCTCGTGGAAAATCTTTTAAACACTCAACATTGCTTGGCTATGAATCAGAAGTATAAAGCACTTTGAATGTCCTTGTATGTAGTTGCTGAGGGTTCGATCTTCGTGTTACCTGTTTCGGTAATTGGGATTAAAGGGCTTGGCAGTTGAACCCATTTGCATTGTTGATAGTTTTTGATAATGATGCTGAGCCAGTGTTTGGATTTTGAGTTGTTAACAAGCGGTATAACTGTCTTGAACCTCATTATGTTTTTGGTATCGAGTTGTAATATCAAAATCGTATACCACTTTTGTAATGGACGGTGTGCTCTCAGCATAAAATGCAGCAACACCAAGATGGTAAGTAACATGTTGCCGACACAGGTGATGCTTACTATTGGGGTTGTCAGTAATGTTATAATTATTAAGGCTGATGTCAATAGGTCACCAGTTTATTCCATATAGCTGCCCACTCTCTAGCTTTACATGGTGGTTAGTCGGCAGACAGGAAACCAGCTTTTCCCCACTTCACTGTTCCGCAGGCTATGTCTGGCGTCGAAAGTGGACATCGCAAGCCCCAATTTTATAAATTGAAAATGACATGCTTTGTTGTATCCCAAGTACAATAATTGTCGGGAAAAATGGCCCATACTTGAGGAATGTTGTTTAATAACAGAAGTGACAAATCATGGAAGCAAAGAATGAATTGTCTGCGGTTAAGCTATAACGGGGCAAAAGAAAAGTAACGGAATGTTTTCCATCAGAAGCTCAAAAACAATTTACAGAAACGTCATCTGCACCATCTTGCATGTGTGCATATTGTCATTAACTTTTCAATGAATCCAAAGGGTGTGTTACTTCTGAGCCAAGCACGCCTTACCAGAGTTTCAGACTTTGTGCAAAAAAACCACGAACATCTCCTGTAGCTTCCCTGCTGAATGGCACAAAAACTCTATTTTCTACCAGAAAACTCTGTACCTTCTATGCAAATGACAAGATGGCAAAGTCATAGTTTCATAATTGATGCTAATTGTGTTTGTTATGCCTTTTGTTGTTGCAACTGTTGATGATGTTTGTTTGTTCATGATCCATCTTATTACCTTCAAACTGGCATAACCCTTTTCTGCATAATTATCTCCGACTACTATGTTCTGTCAATATTGCTCGATATTATTCTGCTTAATATGAGAGAAATTTGTACTAGATGGATGACATTACTCGATTTTATGCTTCATCAAAGATCATCTTTGGAGTTAAATTTTGCGACAAAGAATGCTGATCAAAAAAAATTGTACGAATTGTTTTCACACACTCACTCCAGTACATTAGAGATTACTGGCTGGATATCCAAATTTAACAGGATACAGTCTGGACATCCAAAACAAACAAACAGGTAATTATCTGGGAACCTGGACCTGCTAATTATAGCACATGGGCCTCCTATGTCCACCTACGTTTGCACTTAAGTTGGGCATCACAAGGTTTCGGTCCCAATCGTTGTCCAAGTTCCCTAAAATTATTTATGTTTGTGGCCAATTTTAATGGCAGGTGTTCACCCACTGTTCCAGAAACACTTGTTTTTGCTTATGTGTGGTAGACAAAGGTTGAGCTAATGGCCTTTTGCTCTCCGTGTGTTAATCTATTTAAACCTGTTGGTCAGTTTATGTAATCCGGAAGAGTGGTTTAGAACCGTGAAATATATATAGATATATATTCATGATTAAAAGGTATTGACATTTTACAACCAACTCAGACTCTTGCTGCTCTTTTGAACTACCAATAATTGGTACACTTCAACGTTTTGTTGTGTAATGGTCTGCGGTTTATGATTTGTAAAGTTCGGTAGCATTTGTCACAAGGTGCATTTTTCAATCTAATGGTTTGTAAGCACTCGAAAATGTCTCAACTCCCACTTTGTGGATGGCGATCTCAGATCTGGTCTGGTGGATCCTTGGTTTTTAGAGGCTGTCATTATGATTGTTACAAGCTCCATTGCTCATTAATGCTGCAAGACAGACTGTCTTTGCTCATGCAGTCCTCATGATGTTGGTATCAGTGAGATAGTGGGATGTAATGACAAATAAATCACGATAATTAAGGAAAATTTTGGCTGAAATTTGCTGATGATTTTGAATAAAATGATATACTGTATCTTCCCTCCACTCAACCCCCTTCTTCCACCCTCCTCCTCCACCACACCATCTCCTACATCCTCTCTCATAGAAGTAACAACAAATTTCGATTTATCTCTGATCTTAACTTGTAAGAACATCAAACATGCTAGACTTCCAATAATTGGCAGATTTATGCTTTTTCGATGTGTAATTGCTTATTGAGAGGTTTGAAAAGTAACATTTGTTGAATAACATCAGCGTTGTTTCGGATTGTTTCAAATTTACTCACATTGAACCCGTTGCTTCACTGACAGTATTTGAACAATCTAACTTACATATGTTTCAGTACAGTAAAACACTTTATTGACAGTCAACATTTGCAATTTTTATATTCCAGGAACATTTTCTTTACTGCTAACAACCCAGCATTAATTTTTGTAATACGCACACTTATTTGCCAAAAAACAATATTATAAATTCATTTTATGTTCCTATAAGACTTTACGTCATTTATTTTTTCTTGCAGTTGCAAAATGCAGTTGTCATTGAGTCAAGAATAATACACCGCCTTAAAGGCCTAGCCGAGCACGACACATAACGTCGTAATGACATCCTTGACATTACGCTGTCTGGCTACACCGCCTTCTTGATAAATCTGTTGTCCCAATTCTTAGCATCTGGCATTCAGCCCATTGACTACAAGACGTCAGTCAGAGAGTATATGGGTTATGGTGTTCAACTGCTATCATCGAAACAATGGGATGGGTTGAGTGTCGGACGCCAGGATGACACGCATGTCTGTAGAGGCCCAGCCTAGTGCAAGATGTAATGCCATAATGATGTCCCAGCTGTAATGTCGAATGACGTCCCACTGACAGACAGGTGGATGGAGAAATCGAGCTACTTTAATATCTAGAATATCAATTTTTAAAATAGTATATATTTAATGAAGAATGTACCGTTGATGTTCCAGCTACTCGGAGGCTTGGGTTGGAGGATCACTTGAGGACGAGAGCTCTGCGCTGGGCCACGCTATGAGAGGGTGTAGGGCAGCCCAGAATCATGGCGAAACCCAATCCTTATCCCTGTGTCGTAAGAGGTGACCAGGGTTGCGTTAGGAAGGGCATCCGGCGTAAAACCTATGCCAAATCAGTATGCGGATCATAACGGATGATCCGCTGTGGCGACCCCTTATGGGAGCAGCCGAAAGACGAACAACAACATATTTAATGAAGAATATTTTGAAAAAATTAATTACATTTTCTGCATCCAGACACATGTAGCATTATGTTTAACTTATTTCATTCACTGGCATGTTTGAAACTTACAAAGGATTGTAATTTTGAACCACCAGTTGTCTATTCACAGCCCTTTTTGACTTTCCAGAACAATTAGTTGATCAGGTAAAGAAGAAATATATATCGTTAAACTAATTATTCTATGAATTTGCAATTGCTCATTGGCTTTGAGACCAATACAATTTTTATTTTGGATCCAAGGAATCAAAAGGATACACACTGTCGGGCCCCGCTATTTGCGGATTCGCTGTCCGCAGACCCTGCGTATTCGCAGTTGAATAAATTTGACCTGCTTCTACATTTACGGCCTTATCGTTCACATATTTGCAGTTTTCCGCTGGTATACTCAAGTTTTTCTTTCGTGTTTTCGCAGTTTTTCGTCGGCGTATTCACAGTTTTTCATGGGATTTTTCATTTTCCTTTATGAATCACGAACCTCTGGGATCCTACCCCCCTTTTCCCCATAAAACAATGCCCTGACATTTGCAGATTCGACATTCGCAACATTCTCCAGGATCTTATCTCCCACGAATAGTGGAGTTCGACAGTATATTGAAAAGTTTCAAATGGAGCACCTCAACACAATTGGAACATTTAAATTGCATCAGATGTGACAATAAATGTTGTTGTTCCCAGCTTGCCGGCTCGATGACAGAAGATGCCATTTGCGTTTTTGCCTCCTCCATCCCTACCCCATTTAGAATCCTGTACGGGTACAAACAACTTGCTATTTTTCGAAATGCAAAAGCAGATTGCATTTGTTGAACGACTGTAAAAGAATCCAAAGAAGTGCTGTATTTTCAATCCAACTCCCATTTGCAATGCTCCCATTTTGAATTTCATTCTTACATCATGGCCTATATAGATGAACAATTGAAGGGGAACACACTGCACCACTTTCCCGACCTTAATCCTCATGGTTTTACGATCGTGCCTCTAGGCCCATGTGAAACACATTTTGGCAGACACTTCCTTGCAGAGACTTTATGTCGTTTTTTTTTTCTTCATGAAAAAGCATTCTGCACGCTCTGTGACGGTGACTTTTCAACTCCACCACATCTAGAAATATTGCAAACTGGAGGATGAGCATTCATCGTGAATTTTTCCTCCATGTTTATTTACTTCAAAATATTTTATCACGTGTGCCATGTTCAAGGACCTGCAGTATATCGGTTGATGGAGGTTATGTTTTCACCCCTCTCTGTCTGGTTGTCTGCCTATGCGTAGGATATCTCAAAAACTTATTGACAGATTCTAACGAAATTTTGGGGACAGGTTGGGGTGGGGGTGACCAGGACGACTTAATTATATGTTGTTGAAGATCTGGACACAGATCCTAAAATTTATTTAAGGGTTCTTCATAATTGAGAAATGGGGCCAAAAACAATATGTAGCACGATATTTTAAAAAGTGAGGGACGGATTATGACAAAACTTTCTGGATGAGTTGGGGAGGTGACAAGAACAAGCCGATTCGATTTTCGTTCAGGTCCGGATCCAGATGTGGTTTATCAGTGGAATACAAAACGTAAACTGTTCAGCCTGGTGGAGGTATGTGTTCTACTGAGTGCTATTCTCGTTACCTCCGCCACTGGAGGTGAAGGAGGTTATGTTTTCACCCATTTTGGTCTGTTTGTTTGTTTGTGTGCAGGATATCTCAAAAAGTTGTGGACGAATTTGCACAAAACTTGGTGGACATGTTGCACGTGTGAAGAGGAATAATTGATTCAGTTTTAGTGAAGATCCAAATCTGGATACGAGAATTGTTTAATTTTTTTAAGTGATTCTTCACCATTGAGAGGGCCAACAACGTTATCGTACTGTACAGCATAATATTTCAAAAATGTATTGGGCCCGACATGTTCTCATGGATCAGGCATTGTGTGGCGGAGGTGTGCACTCTACCGAGTGCCCTTCTAGTTTGAATATGTTCTGCTTTGTGCAAACAATTCGGTTATTTGTTTATATGTGGTCGTGCATTCCATTCACCTCTAAGCTGTCTTGCCTGGGTTTGAATTGAGATCATACTGGTGCTTCGTATACACTGAGATTCATCGATGTGTCTGCCATCCTTTTGATGGAGTTTATAAACTGGGCGTCCCTTCTAACAGCATTAGTTGTTGGACGTTAAAGACCCCACATTTTCCTTCGTGAAGAGAAGACGAGCTATGGCTGGCACCATGAAGTGTACAAATTCAAAATTCCAACCCCTAACATACTTAGTCGAACGACAGGCCAGGCCAGCCGATTCGTGAAAGCCTTTGCCCAAACATTCCTCAGCCGACCCCTCAAGGTGGGAATAATTGTGGCCGTGAAAGAGGAACAATTGCACACATTTGCTTGTGAATGTCGAATAGGTAATTCACAATTTCCTTTACAAATCGAATATAAACCCTTTTATTACCAACTCACACATTATTGTCTGAGATGCTGCCTTGAAAAAAATCATCTGGCTGCCCTAAATGTCTTGAGAAATTGCTTTTCATTGATCCATTTGTGCTTTTTCATATATATATATATATATATATATATATATATATATATATATATATATATATATATATATATATATATATATGATTATTTTTTTAAATTACTTCCTAATGGTATGAGTGAAAATATCATTTTGGAAAGCACTTCTCTTTTGTGTTTCCTCTACCTGACTAGATTTAGTCATAAAAGCTGATTCATACTTCTTGTTCTTGCATATGGCAGCTTGGCTTCCAGGTAGCTATAATTTTGTTGGGGGCACAATTGTGCTGCTGCTGCTGATCAGCTATACCAGTACACTGGTACTCATTTCACCTACCTCAGAAGGATGACAGGCTGAGTCAACCACACCTGGTGTTAATTGAGTGGCCAACGGGACTCGAACTCAGGATCCTGACATCCCAAGCCAGCGACCGTAACCACTAAATTAACACCAGACTTGATTAATGCTAAAACGTTACATTGAAATCCAAGATTTTTAGGCAGCAATGCAGCTTCCTCAATCTCATAAAGGCAAAAACTAAACTTTCAAAGGTAACACTATGTTATCCTCTTTATATATTGGTTCACGAGTCAGTAAGTGACCACTATATTCGTTATGGGTGTGTGTGTCTGTTGGGTAGTCGATCTCGTCGAAAAAAAAAATTTCAAAATTTTTTTTTTGAGATTTTGTTTTTCTACCCTTATTATGATCAGTATTTCCATCGATGTTTGTTGGGTTGTCGGTCCAGTGGAAAAAAAAAAATTAAATTTTGAAATTTGTTCTACCCTGATTATCACTTTTTCCGTCGATATGTTTGTCTTTTGGGTAGTCGATCCAGTGGAAGAATTTTTTTTTTGAAATTTGTTCTACCCTTATCAGTTTTTACATCGATATGTTTGTCTGTCTGTCTGCCGGTTCGGTCCAGTGCTCCGTTAATACAATGGCGATTTCGATGAAACTTGGTTGGTAGGTTCAGACCATGACCTAGTTGTGTGCAAATGAAAACCGTTGCTATGGACACCACCGATGCCGAGCAACGGGAGTTTGAAATTTTGAAAAATCATAAAAAAATTATTTTTTCGAAAATCAAAAATCGGGCCACGAGTGACTGTGGGCAGTACATTCAGCCATATTGTGAAAAATTTCCAGCCGGATCCCATGAAAACTGTCGGAGAAGATAGACTTTGAATGAACCATGGTCGAAAACAATAAAAAAACGAATTTCGTTATATCTCAGAGACTATGAGTCAGACATACATGAAACTGGTATGGTTGGTTCAAGGTATGTCCTAGTTATGTGTGAGAAAGAATCGTTGCTATGCACCCCACCGTTGCCTAGCAACGGCCAAAAAACCGCGAAATGTGGTGGTATTTTAACGAAAAAACAATCTGCAGCATTAACCCTTGAAGTTAGAATCATGAATTTTCTTGTGCTTAATTCTCAGGTCATTCCCCCATCGACCGGGCCCATCGCGTCAGGTTCTATTCGGGAGGCGACGACCCATGTCCCCCTACCGGCTTGTCTGTCTGTCTGTCCCCCTTTTCGGTCCAGTGTTCAGTTAATACAATGGTGATTTCGATGAAACTTGGTTGGTGGGTTCATACCATGACCGAGTTGTGTGCAAATGAGAACCGTTGCTATGGACACCACCGTTGCCCAGCAACGGGACTGCAGTTTTTGAAAAATCATTAAAAAAAAATTTTTCGAAAATCAAAAATCGGGCCACGAGCGACTACTATGGGCAGTACATTCAGCCATATTGTCAAAGATTTACAGCCAGATCCTATGAAAACTTTCAGAGAAGATAGACTTTGAATAAACCCTGGTCGAAAACAATAAAAAAATGAAGTTCATTATATCTCAGAGACTATGAGTCAGATATACATGAAACTGGTATGGTTGGTTCATGGTCTGTCCTTGTTATGTGTGAGAAAGAACCGTTGCTATGGACCCCTCCCTTGCCTCGTCACGGCCGAAAAACCTCGAAATGTGGGGGTATTTTAACGATAAAACAATCTGCAGCATTAACCCTTGAAGCTGGAATCATGAATTTTCTTGTGCTTAATCGTCAGGTCATTCCCCATCAAACGGGCCCATCATGTCAGGTTCTATTGGGTAGGCGACTACCCATGTCCGCCTACAGGCTTGTCTGCCCTTATTAGTATTTCCGTCGATATGTGTCTGTTGGGTAGACGATCCAGTCGAAAAAAAAAAAAAATTTTGATCTACCCTTTTTTCAGTATTTCCGTCGATATGTTTGTCTGTTGGGTCGTCAATCTCGTCGAAAACAAAAATTTTCAAAAAACAAAATTTTGAAATTTGCTCTACCCCAAATATCAGAATTTCCGTCGATATGTTTGGTGGGTAGTCGATCCAGTCGAAAAAAAAAATTTCAAAAAATTTTTTTTTTGAAATTTGATCTTCGCAAATCAAAAATTTCCGTCAATATGTTTGTCTGTCCGTCTGTCTGTCCCTCTGTTCGGTCCAGTGCTACGTTAATACAATGGCGATTTCGATGAAACTTGGTTGGTCGGTTCACACCATGACCTAGTTGTGTGCAAATGAAAACCCTTGCTATGGACAGCACCGTTGCCTAGCAACGGGACTTTGAAATTTTTGAAAAATCAGAAAAAATTAATTATTTCGAAAATCAAAAATCGGGCCACGACCGACTGTGGGCAGTACATTCAGCCACATTGTCAAAAATTTCCAGCCGGATTCTATGAAAACTCTCGGAGAAGATAGACTTTGAATGAACCCTGATCGAAAACAATAAAAAAACGAAGTTCGTTATATCTCAGAGACTGAGTCAGATATACATGAAACTGGTATGGTAGGTTCATGGTATGTCCAAGTAATGTGTGAGAAAGAAGCGTTGCTATGGACCCCTCCGTTGCCTCGCCACGGCCGAAAAACCTCTAAATGTGGGGGTATTTTAACGAAAAAACAATCTGCAGCATAAACCCTTGAAGCTGGAATCATGAATTTTCTTGCGCTTAATCCTCAGGTCATTCCCCATCAAATGGTCCCATCGAGTCAGGTTCTTTTGGGTAGTCGACTGCCCATGTCAGTAGGGTGAATATACTGGTTCGAGCTCACTTTTCCCCATGTAAATGAATGGGGGATTTTCAGCGATTCCCTTTTTTTTTTCCCTAAAAATAAACCCCCTTTTTCCCTGCTGAGCAGGGGTTTGGCTTTTTGTGAGGCAATGTTTTATGGTCGGATGCCCTTCCTGGACGCCTCTTACAAAACAGGGATATGGTACACCTATTCTAACCGGGGCATACACCGGGACCAGTATACTGGTACTCATTTCACCGACCTCGGAAGGATGACAGGCTGAGTCAACCCCTGGTGTTAATTCAGCAGCTGAGCAGGATTCGAACTTGGGACACTGGGATCCCAAGCCACCACCCTAACCACTAAGCCAACACCAGGCTTTGTATATATATAACCAGGCTATCCCAAGGTATATTTATTTGTCTCCCCTTTAACCTGGAGGTTGATCAGCTCACTAATTGAACCTATAAAGATTTGTTAATTCTCAAATTCCTTCAATAGTTTAATTTTCTTTGCACAATAATCCCCATCTAAAATATTGACAAACAAAACATTTGAATCTTTATATTTTTTAAGATACCCCTTTTGTGCCATTATGAAATGATAAACTTCTCTTAATGATCTCATCTGACCACCGCCCGAGTTGCAAATCATTTTTGTGTATAAACCACGCCTTAAAAAAGTTTTGTTTCAAATGTTTTCAGTTCATGCCGTGAAAATGAGGAAGTGTTTTTTGACACGGTCGTGCTGTGTGGTTTTAGACAGTCATGCTGTGAAAAAATAGGAACTATTCTGTGAGACAAGGTGTTTATATTTTATCTCAGAACACGAACTGAAAACATTTGAATCAAAACCATTTTAAGTATGTTTTGTAAATGATTCATACAATCGCCCAGTTATTTTCCAAGCTGTCATTTCCTGTGGCCGCACCCAATGCTTAGGGAATTTCCTCGTCGTTGCCTTATAAGTGATTCACCAGACAAAGTTTCTGCCAGACGGGATTTTCATTTTTACAACTGAGACATGGATGATCTTTCTTCCGATGAAGACAAAAGCTTACTACAGAGTTGGTAAGTTTGTGTTTGGTTTTCTCTTTGAACGATGAAGCAAATGATTATTAATTAAATCATGATAATTCTGATATATATATATATATATATATATATATTTTTTCCCTGACAGGGCATTGGAAGAAATTGAGTTTACGTATCACGACGTGGTTCATGAAATTAATACTCTTATTGAAGAGATCAATGATTTTAGAAGAGAATTGAAAGACATTTTCAATGAGTGGCACGAAGTCTTATCACGTCCTCTGATCTCGAAGGAATTAAACCAATGGTGAGACACGTGTGTGTGTGTGTGTGTGTGTGTCTGTCTTTCTACCTACCTCTCTCTGCTCTTATTGAAGAGATCAATGATTTATAATGACTGGTCTCTGATCTCGAATGAATTAAACCAATGGTGAGACACGTGTGTGTGTGCGTGTGTGTGTGTGTGTGTGCGTGTGTGTGTGTGTGTGTGTGCGTGTGTGTGCGTGTGTGTGCGTGCGTGTGCGTGCGTGTGCGTGCGTGTGTGTGTGTGTGTGTGTGTGTGTGTGTGTGTGTGTGTGTGTTGCTTTCCCTGTCTGTCTGTCTCTTTATCTATACCCTTGACTTATTATTTTTTTTTTCAGCACTATCGCACAACATCAGCTGTTGAAGCAATCTTGTACAACACATGATTTTCTGGAGTTAAATATTTCTGAATTATTATTAATATCACTCTCTCTTTAGAATGTCGTCTAATGTTGGTTGCATCATTAGTTTGAACGCGGTTTTGTCAGTACACTGGAATTAATTTTATTGACCTTGAAAGGATGACAGGCTGAGTCGGCCTCCTGGTGTGTTAATTCAGTGATCAACGAGGCTTACTCATATTACCATGTAATTATTATCCACTTTTTGTTTCAAAACAGAATATGGTGTCTGAGTTTCGAAATCACAAGACATCTGGAGAAGATTGCTGGGAAAGATTATACATTCTCGCAAATGAATATTTAATATTTTCAATATTAATAAATTATATTTGTTTTGTATACAATTACTTGATTCTGAATTACAAGAAGAGGATCAAAACATGAAGGGAGGGTAGGTGCGCCCCAATGGCCCATCACCCCTCATCCCATCCCTCCCCTCCCCATGTGTGTGTGTGGGGAAGGGTGGGGGTGGGATGAGGGAGGTGGTGGGTCAAAGGTGGGGGGCGCACAGGGGGATGAGGGGGTGGGGCTTGTGTGGGAGGGGCTTGTGTGGGCGGGGCTTCGGTGGGGCTTGTGTGGGCGGGGTGTGGGTGGGGCTTGTGTGGGTGGGGCTTGTGTGGGAGGGGTTTATGTGGGTGGAGCTTGTGTGGGCAGGGCTTCGGTGGGGCTTGTGTGGGCGGGGTGTGTGTGGGCGGGGTGTGTGTGGGCGGGGTTTATGTGGGTGGCGCTTGTGTGGGAGGGGTTTATGTGGGTGGGGCTTGTGTGGGTGGGGCTTATGTGGGCGGGGCTTCGGTGGGGCTTGTGTGGTCGGGATGTGTGTGGGCGGGGTTTATGTGGGTGGAGCTTGTGTGGGAGGGGTTTATGTGGACAGGGTTTATGTGTGTGGAGTTTTTGTGTGGAGCTTGTGTAGACAGGACTTATGTGGGAGGGGTTTATGTGGGCAGGGTTTATGTGGGCAGGGGTTTATGTGGGTGGAGCTTATGTGGGAGGGGCGAATGTGGATGAGGTTTGTGTGGATCAATGGATGGGTGGAGAGATGGGTGGATGGGTGGATGAGTGGAGCTTGTGTGGATGGGTGGATAATTTTTTAATTAAATAAACATGTTGTGTGTGGGGGAACTAATTAACTAATCACTAATTATGTGAATATGGGTGGAGCTTGTGTGGAGCTTGTGTGGAGCTTGTGTGGAGCTTGTGTGGAGCTTGTGTGGGGTTTGTGTGTGGTGGGGTTTGTGTGGGGTTTGTGTGGGTGGGGCTTGTGTGGGTGGAGTCAAAAAGGGGCGGAGTCAAAAATTTTCAATTTATTGGAGCTTGTGTGGGGTTTGTGTGTGGTGGGGTTTGTGTGGGGTTTGTGTGGGCGGGGTTTGTGTGGGTGGAGTTAAAAAGGGGCGGAGTCAAAAAATTTCAATTTATCTTTGTCTTTTGTAATTCCTGTGAATAAAATGAACCTAAAATCTCTTCCCCTTCCAAATCATATATCTTATAAGTCCAAGGAACCGTATCTATTACATCAACAATTTTAAAAAGCTCGTTGGTCCATCTTTTCGTATAACCTTTTTCAAAATGAGATTTCCACCTATATATTCTTACGATATCACCAACTTTGAACTTAGGTTTTCTGACATTAATCTCTTTTTCATATTTTAATTTTGTAAATGTTTCTGATGGTTTCATATTTGTTGCCGTGTGAATCGTGTCATTATACTTATCCACAATATCCTGAATAAAAGATGACCATTGTTGTGAACCGAGTTGTGTGAATTTTTTATATAGTCTCTCTTTTAAGGTACGATTAAAACATTCAACAACAACTGCCTTCCCTTCATTAAAGGTACTGTATAATGTAACACTGTTATTTTTTAGAAAATTCAAAAATGTCTTGTTATAAAACTCTCTACCCTCATCAGTCCACAATTTTTTAGGTTTTCTCTTACTTTTGTTAAATATCTGTTGAAAAGCTAACATAAGAGTATTACCTGTTTTGTTTTTTAAAGGGACAACCCACACATATCTACTCCTCAAATCAATAACGGTTAAAGCATACTTGTACCCCTTATCATTATTGAGTTCAATCAAATCAGCAGACCAGATATAATCTACTTCCTTGGAATAAACTTTCCTTCTCTGAAACTTTGTGAATATTGGTTTATGTAATTCATCAGCTAATTGCTCTTCAGTCTTAATGGCATCATTAGAGATTACAAGTTTTTTGAATTTCCAAGTCCAAGTTTCAATTTAGCACTGATCATCTTCTTCACAATGAACCGATCAACTTTTTCTCTCAAGGTTGGATTTTGTATCAGAGACAAATTATACAACATTTCTCTATCGGCTTCATGCTTTTCTTCCAACGTTGTGGTATTCCCATAATCAATATCGTGTCTCATGCACACTTCATCAACTCTATTGATAGGCTGACTCCAGGATTTAGGATTGTCTGCCTCATCTAATCTTTTATCCAAGTTTGTGCCTGGACCACAGAAAGAATACCCTGGAAGATGTAATTCCCCTGGTATTCCAGTAGTTGTAAATTTACTTCCTGATAAAAACTTTTGTATATCTCCTCCGAGTTTGTGTTTGGAGTTAAATTGATTTTTTTTTGAACCACACACCGAACATATACCTTTTTGGATAACCCTGTTATTTTTACTTTTAATATATGAAATATTTTTAGTATTAGTTTTCTTTTTACATTTGAGACAATAACTCATTTATTTATGTGAAAAAGTCCTGCAGAGTGCAAAAACCTTTTTAGTTTCCAACATGCACATTTGAATCTTAATTTTTAAAACATAAAGAATCCTAAGAAATGCCTTCACTCTCTCCTCCATTTATTTAAGAAAAAAACTTGAATTAAAATGAATAGCTTGACGATGTCAATAGTCTTGAAGAAAATATTGCAAATAGACTTGTCAATTCTTTGTTTTCCTCCTCGGTGGGTTGAGTTATTTTCTGTAATACCACCAATCTTTTTTGAATCTCACTGGTTTCCATATTTTGATATTTATTTAGGCTCGCTCTTTCCTCCCTCTCCTCCCTCTCTCTCTTCTCTTTTTCCTCCTTCTCTTTCTTCTCCCTCTCCTCCCTCTCTCTCTTCTCTTTTTCCTCCTTCTCTTTCTTCTCCCTCCTCCTTCTCTCTCTTCTCTCTTTCCTCCTTCTCTTTCTTCTCCCTCTCCTCCTCTCTCTTCTCATTTTCCTCCTCTTCCCTCTCTTCTTCAACTCCTTCCTCATCCCTTACTATCCTTGAATCGTTTACACCCCATAGAATATTATACATATATTCATCAGGATTTCTTGTTATTCCTGCATCGAAAATAAATTTTTTTACAACAGGAAACCAATAAAATTTCTTTTGAATTTCTAAAAGAGCCTTACCTTTTCTTAACTTTATAATTTTTTCATTATTTAACATTCTAATTAAATCTAAAGTTGTCGGTTTATCAACATCAGCATAATGCCAATCTTTTATTGAAAATACCTCATTTATATGTTGTAGAACATATTTATTAAAATACCGAATACCCTTTTCTTGAAGGTATGCTTGGACACAGAAATGATAATTTTCTTGAAGCCTTCTTGCTGTCATTTATGTATTAGAAATATATGTTAGAATAATATTATGGCACGAAACACCTCCCCATCTTCCCATAGTTAAATCATTTTGTATTTCCTTACTTATTATATATAATCCTGTTTTTTCTGTTTTCATGAGATAAACAAGGGCAAAACCATTATTATATTTACCCTTATTAAATTCTTTTATTTGTTGTTTACTAATCGTGGACCCACAAAACTCATTCTCGATACCAAGTGGATAATATTGTTCCTTACGAGACTGATTTAATTGTTCCAGGTCTTCGAGGTTAATTTTAAATGACCAATTATACCCTAAATCATTCATATCATACCCCCATTGTTCTATTCTCATACAAACGATACGCCCTTCTTTATAAAAATTTATTTTAATTCGAACTGTGAATTCTGTATGACCTGGAGATAATATCAACACTTCTGTATCTTTGGAATACACAGCCGTTTTATTTAAGGATATATATTGTGATAAATCGCTTAATCTCACCAAGTCATTCGCGTCAGTCAGGCTTGGATAATTTTTTAATTTAAAAGCATTTTTCATGTTAATATTTTTGGTTATATTATATTTATGTCGTTCAGCCTGTGCCTTTGTGTAATAATTTGATAAATCAATATCCAGTTCTTGAGATACACCAAAGATAGAACCATCTTTACCAACATAAGTCATTTATATTAGATTAAAAATAATATCATAAAATTTTTTAGTTTTGTTGAGTTGAAATAACACATATAGACATAATTGACCACAACACTTGGAATTTAATTCTTGGACTTGAAATGTTTGATAAACACCATTCTGTAAGAATTTTATAACTTCAACAGGTGGTGGAAGGCCAAAACTATCAAAATAATATTTGTCTTGACTATTAAAAATACAAACCCAATGAGAACCGTTCCCATTATTATCTTCTAAGTTCATAATAATATTCTTTGTATGTTTTGGCACATTTGTTAATTCATCTCTCATACAAATAACCACATTATGAATTTTTAATTTCTTACACTATTTGACAAGTTGTAAATTTGATGTTGTATTCTTTCCAAATTTTTCCAACCACTCATCAATGCTCATTTATTTATTAGAAAGATATAATCCATTACCTCTTTTCGTTAATTTTACACCTGCTTGTGCAATAGAAGAAAGCATATCTCCAACTAACAATCTCGCTTTATCAGGCAGACCTTCAAGTTTTTCAGCAAAATCTACAATTACGCCACTTCCACTAATTTGTTTCTCCAACTCTTTGTAATGTCTTTCCAATTCTTTTTGAGCCTGGAGTTGAGCCTTCCTTTCGTTGGCAGTTTTCACCGATGTTGAAATACCACCCGTCAATGCTCCAACCGCACTTAAACCAGCAAATAAAGGAATTAGAAATGGGAGAAATCCTCCACTCGTCTCTCTTATTGAATATTTTTTCAACATTGGTTTTGTCATTTTAATTTTAAGTGAGCCAGTGTCATTCAAGTATTTTAACCTGTTCTCTTGTGAGCAAAACATCAATTCTTACTGCTCCTTTTCTCTGAATTGTATTAACGTTAATCGTACAAGGCTTTTGATTTTGAACACAAGATGATAGTTTATGAAGATTGATTTGATTAACATATACCCCAGTTGGTACTTTGCCACTCATTTATTTAACAAAAAATTATGTGAGACTAATCATCACACCATTATCTGTATTAATCTGCAATTCTGTTTCTTCCAAAAGCAAACAATATGTATCAACTTCTTCACTCTCTCCTCTTTCAATGTATAGGGAAGTATCCACTCGATTAGACTTTATAGTTTCCTTTTGCGCGCTCAGGTCAAACGCATAGATTGTGTACAAACTTTTAAATGCTGTCATATCCAAAATAGGTTCTTTATTTCCATTACTTTCACACACCTTTTGGTAAGACTTGTATGCTTCAGCAAAATCATTTTTTTCCCAATTAATTTTCAATCTATCTCGTGGATAAAATGTTCCATCTAGAGAAACGCGAAGTTGTTTCACCTTAGCATTATCACTCAATGCATTATTCTTATCAGTCGCAGTATCACCATCTGGCTTTTTAAAAATGATCCACAGATATCGTGGCTTTCCTTCCAGAACACCCAAATTCCACGTGTAAGTAGTTTGATTGAGTTTAACGTGTTGACATCTTCTTTGGAGGTATGATACACTGAGTGGTTTCTTTGAGTTAAGTCTTCAATTCAACATCTCTTCTGTTTTAAGATTAGGAGTATATTCACTGATATACCAACTCATCTCCTCAATTACAAATTTATTCTGTTCACCAAAAGCACTAGCAACACCAAAAAGCAATCGATTTTCATTATCATTCCTTTGTAGTTGAAATCTAATTTTAAGACCATACAGAACTTTATCATGATCACAAAATCCAAATATACCTTTAAGAGGAACCGCCACAGTAAAACTATTTTCTGCTTTTGTATCATCATTATACGCTCCTTTCCTTTGAATATATCCAGGGTCTGTGTTTGTTCCCGTTGACATATCATGAATAAAACCTTTGACAGACCCCTTTCCCATTCTATCACTGAATGTATAGAGTGTAAATTTTATCATTTCAGATACAGCAGAGACATAATCAACTGCTTCAACTTCTTGTGTTCCAATATACAAACGCACACTATCAAACATTTTCCAGAAGAAATCATTTACAAGTGTAGCGTTTGTGTTATTCCCAGCTTTAGTGAATTTAAATTTACACAACAAGAAACTTTCGGAGAGATTCAAATAGGTTTGTTGATTATTTATTTCAAAACTTTTTGTACCATTCGTATTCCAGTCTGTTCCAGTTATTGCATTTACCTTGAAGTAATCTTCTTTTTTAGTGGAGTTTGAGATAATAATAGTATCATCCAAATCATAGATACTATCAATTGCTTCCATACTTGTATTTATTTAGGAAAAAAGATGTTAAAACTTTTGAAACCCTGATCCAAGTATTTGAATTATTTTCTGTTGTTCTTGGGGGGACAACTGAGTTTTGCCTTTCTTAATTTCTTTTATTGCTTGTAATTTATGAGATTCCTTCTGAGCATCTTTTATACTCTTTACAGCACCTGCTACATTTCCTTCAGCAGAAGCAGTTGAACCAATTAGATCTTTATGTTTAAGAATAGTTGAACCAATACCCATGAGAGTATCAATTATCCCATCTCCTCTAAATTGATGTCCAACACCCCTTTGTCTCTTAGGTTTATAGTATCCTCTACCAAGATACATACCTTCACCCTTGTAGTATGGGGAAAGGAACATCCCATCCCCTGTAATTATTTTATATTTTCCCAACTCGTGTTTCCTCACAATAACCATCGTATTTATTTATTGGAAAACTTCACGTAGGTGAATTCTGATAGATATAACTTCTCCATTGAAAGAAATCACACGATTATCTTGGTCGGTTATCCTAAAATTTACTCTGTGTATGGTTTTTCCTGACACAGGTAGATAAACCAAATTTTTGGGTTCCATATTGAATTTATAACCAATTGGGGTTGAGTTTGCACTGAATGAAAATATTGTATTTGTTTTTTTTCCATCATTATAAGCACCATCAATCAAATAACAGTGAATTAACACCGAATTTATTCCTGAGGATATTTGAATGACATTATCACTGTAAACCGTCCCATTAGTTTCAATCTTTTTTGAGGAGAAACCCAATAACTCTCTAAATGAATTATCAATTGTGAAATCAACCTTGTAGTTATTTTTAACTTTAATCGTTGATTTTGAAGTATGTTTTTGAATGTTTATAACAATATTTTTTGGTTCATCACCCTGTTCTTTCATAAGACGAGCAATTTCGGAAGATATTTGAGAAATCTCATATGCTCCGGGTGAGACTGTTATCGCTTTGTATCCACTTCCGGGATTATAACTAAACTTGTCATTTTTATCAGTTATATTAAATAAGGTATTATAAGTTTCCATGGACAATAAAGATGCCTCATATTCTTTTGTTGTGTCAAGTTGTAGTGGGTATGGGAATGAAGATGTGTGGTCGCTTGTTGTGAAATTGAAACTAAGGATTGTGCTTCTCATCTTATTTAATATGAGATAAAATGTCTTTATATTGAGATTTATTAATTATTTTCATGTTCATCAACTGGTCTAAAATGGCTGATGCTTCATTAAAACAATTGTTATTTCCAGCCTTCTTACTGCCTAACAACAACAACAGTCTATTAACTAATTGCGATGGGTCATTTGGAAGAAAACTAACACCTGAACCAAGGATACTTAAAGCCTGAATAATGTGTTTCTCCTTCTCATTCTTCCTACTTTTACCAGAAAGAATAACCTTATAATTTAGAGTGTTCAGCAGATCAATATATACTCTATCATCATTATTTTCCATATCCAATGGTTTATCAATATACTTTGATTCATCCCTCACAGTTGAACCTTCTCTTCCATCTTTTGTGAGAAGAAACATTAATCTCGGAGTTAGTTTAACAGGGGGTTGAGCAGAACCCAAGAACCTTAATTCATCATTAAATATCAATACCTTTTCTTGAACAAGATGAAATATTGCTGGTTGTTCTGTTGGAATGAGTCCTGCTTTGGTTTTTGAATCCGCTGAATATTCATTGTTTTGAACAGCATTCACAATATAATCAGGGGGTTGATTAATCTCTTCCAGTTGTTGAAATAATTCTTCATCATGATATTCTAATTCTCCAATATGCTCTAATTCTTCCTCCGTCATTTGACTGAAATCTTTTAACATTTGTAGCTTTCTGGTAGTATATTCTACTGTGGGTACTGTGGAAACATCTTTCATTTTTTCTTGGGAAGTTTTTAAAAGTGGTTTAAAAATTTCTCTTGTTTTCTTTCAAATGCTTCTTCGCCCGTTAGTTTCTGTCTGCGTTTCTTCTTTATGTCTTCCTGTTGTTTTACAACTTTTGAAACCAACTCTTGATGTTCCTTAAATCTTCTTGCTCTTTCTTTTACATCCATTTATTTATTGTAAAATATCATTTAATGAATTGTAAAGATCAACAGGGAAATTTTCCTTTTCTTCATCATTCAAGTAGATGTGTTCAAATAAATCCTTTTCTTTAAATATTTCATCAAATTCTTTATTAACATTAATGCGAGTTGTAATTTCTTCTTCACTAATACTTGCATCTCTGCTTTTCATACGTTTGCGTTGAGTTTCTTCATCAACATAAAAACCGAATGATAAAATCTTCACTCCACTCAGATGTTTAATAATTTGTCTCGTTCCTTCTGGATTAGTTTCTAATATCCCAACACCACCAGATTTTAGTTTCCTTAACTCACTCTTACAATGTGAATATTTTGTTGTACCAAGAGAAACCTCCTCAAACATTTGACCTTCATTCCTCAATCGCATATGTTCCTCCACTGAAATATAGTGATAATCTTCACCTTTTACTTCTCCAGGTCTTATTGCTCTAGTTGTTGTTGATACAATGCGTATCACGGGGTGTTCTTTAAGTAAATTTACAATATTCTCATTTGTACTACACAAGAACCTTGATTTATGAAAGTTTTTTCCAGAAGCAGATTTACCCACAAGATTTATAATAATAGTTGTCATTTATATATGTAATTGTTTATTAAACAAAAAATATATCCCTTAATATCTCATCTTGTTTCACAACAATATATTTATATTTTTCAGTCGTGTGCTTCATGTAATCCTCAAATTTCTTTTTACTACATAATGTAGAACAATTATCTCTCCAAAAATTATTGATATCTATTGAATTTAACTTGAATAAAATAAAAGTATTAGCATTGTTTCTGATGGAACGACGAGGAAGTTGAAAGTACGATTGACTAAGATAAATACAATTACAAGAAGAATGTCTCCCTCTTGTGTAGTAGCTGTCCATTACCGTTTGGTTTCTCTCATTAACACAATCATCAAAGATAACGAGGTTCTTTTTTGATTTATCCAAATCTTGGGGAGACGGTATATCATCCGTATTATCACTAAGAATACAAGTTATAGGATTTGATTTCTTTTTGCATCTCTGTGTATCACAAAATAATTGAATTATATCTTCAATGTTATAATCATTTAGGTTTTTTTGGCGTTTAAATAAACCGATTATAGCTTCTTTTTGAAGACCAGCATTAAAACCTTGTGAGAGTAGTTGATACTCTGGTTGAAAACTCGACTTTGTGAAAATTATTAAATTATCATAATCTAAAAAGTTGGGAGTGAGGAGCATTTTTAAAAGTAAGCAGGTTTTTCCACATCCACTTGAACCAACTATGAGACATCTTAATGAATTTGGGAGATTTTTATGGTTGTTAAATTTTATCTTATTTTCCCAAATAGGTAAAAAATCATTCATTTATATATTTGAAAAACAGGTTATTTAATTTATTATTGGCTTTTTTAGAAACTCTATATTTTATCCTAAGTTCAGGTTTAATTTCAAGATAATCCATTATTTTATTTATACAATATCTTGTGTTGATATTTCCCTGAAAATTACATCCATGAATAATATACAACAACAATCCTTTGAACATTTCTCTTATACGTTCAGTTTCTTCCCTTGTAAGGAAAGGTGTGTTATCACCCTCATACTTTACATTCATTTCTCTAATCAATCTTGTAAAGTAATTCATTTTTGGTGTAAATCTAAAAGAATTATTTTCCTTTTTATATTTTTTATTATCATTAATTAGAAGATAATCACAGAATATACATTGTTTATAGGCTTTTGACTCTGTGTTTAATCCCCGTCTTTCACACGCAGGACAATTCTCAAATTTGTCATATGAAGAATCAGGAAAGTCTAGCATATTTATAAAGTAAAACTTTACTTAAACTGAAATTCATCTATACTTTCAGTTGTATATTACCATCGATATCGATATACTTTTTTTCATTATCAGATTCAACGACAACATTTTTTATGTTAAAGGTAATTTTAAAATGATCGTTAATTACTATTGAACGAAATGTCATTTCACCTGATATATTAACATCCTTTATTTCATCAGGATTTACATCTTTAGGGTTGTTGAAAAAAATACAAATTTCTCCTTGCATATTACAGATGGTCTTATCTTTTCTTTCTAAAGCTTCATCCATAAGGTTTTTGTTTTTTGATACTTTTTCTTGTTTCATTGCTTTTTCTAGTTTTGAATATATTACTCGAAGGAGAGGAGAAACTTTTGTTAGAGATACTTTAATTGATGTTCTACCAGGTATACTAAAAGCCCTTCCACTGAAGGAAATTGAAGAACTCATATTATTTACCATAATAGTTTTTATCCAATAGTTGTTATATTTTTCTTTGTTCAATTTTACATCCTTGACATATTTCTCAGTATCTTTAACAAATGAAGAGATTGATTGAAACTTGTCTTTTGTGTCTTGAAACATTGTATTTATTAAGTGAAAAAGTTGGAGGATAAAATGGTTTTAAGCACAGATTCACCTGTAAAACAAACGAAATTTTCATCAAGAAAATTTTAGTTTAAGCAAAGATTTATTATATAAATATGGTGAATACAACATACTGCGATGTTTGTAATCACGAATATAAACATTATAGAAAACACCTCCGAACAAACAAACACACATTTAATCTGTTTCATAAAATATCTCCTCTTGAGTTGGAAAGAAAACATTGTGATATCTGTTCAAAGGATGTTTTGAAGAGTAGTTATAATAAACATCTTCAATCACAAAAACACAAGAAAAATGAGTTTAAAGTAAAGGGAGACTATTATATTGAAAACACTGATGGGGCATTTAAAGGGCATATAAAAATAAGGATTTTTCAATTTGGAGAACCCGGTCCATCATCAATAGCTGAATCAATTGAAATAGTGAAACCCGATGTTGAAAAATTTATTAAAAAGACATTAAAAGAAATGAAAACTTTAAAGTTTTATATGGGAGTGAAAATGAATATGAAAAGACAAGATGAAGAACAAACTCCTTATATGAGAACAGATCTTCATTTTATAACATCATTTCAAGATTTTTTGAATAGTGGGGTTTATGAAGAACTATCAAGACAAGAGGAGGATGTTGATAATACAGTGGTAGGAAGTGGATTCAATATTTAAAAATTCATCTTTTAGATATACACATTCTAAAATCAAACCCTCTTAAAGCTTCTTCTTATATTGAATTACCAAAAGAAATAAAACTAAAGAAGGCAGTTGTTAATATTAAGAACAATGATAATAAATGTTTTCTCTGGTCTGTTCTTGCTCACTTACATCCACCAAAATGTAATTCAGAAAGAGTAAAACAATATATGAAATATGAGAATACCTTGGACATTAAAGATTTTAAATTCCCAATGCCACTAACAGATATTCCTAAATTTGAGAAAAAGAATAATCTTTCTATTAATGTATATGGATTAACGGATACAAACAAAGTTCAAATATTAAAAATTTCAAACAACTATAAAAATGAAGAAACACACATTGATCTTTTATATTTTAGTGTTGGAAAGAATTCACATTACACATACATCAATAATTTATCAAGATTAATCTCTTCTCAGGTATTCAGAACAGCAAACAAAATATATCCTTGTAAGCGATGTCTTAATTCATTTCATACAAAAGAACGATTAGAACAACATTCAAAATATTGTAGTAATCATAAATCAGCTGTAATTACAATGTCTAAACCTGGTGAAAAGATTTCTTTTGAAGATTATAATAAATCTATCATGCACCCATTTGTGATATACGCTGATTTTGAGTGTATCCTTAAAAAGATTAATACTGCTTCTCCTAATCCAAAAGAATCATATACAAATAAATATCAAAAACATATTCCTTGTGGTTTCTGTTATTATATCAAATCATCTGTTGGAGAAAAGTATAACAAACTTGAACATTATCGTTGAAAAAAAGCTTCACAAGAGTTTGTAAAACGATTAGAAAAGGATTGTATAAGACTCACTAAATTAATGAAAGAAACAAATGAACCGATGAAATTAACCAAAGAAGAAAAATTAGAATTTAGAAAGAACAATATCTGTCATATTTGTGAGGGGGAAATTAAGGAGTCTAAAGTTAGGGATCATTGTCATCTTACTGGTAAATATAGAGGTCCCGCTCATTCCTGTTGTAATCTTAATTATAAATTACCTTCTTTTATTCCAGTCTTTCTTCACAACAGCGCCAACTACGATACACATCTATTTATAAATGAACTTTCAAAAACACCAGGGAATATTTCTGCCATCACAAACACAAGTCAAAAGTATATTTCATTTACAAAAATGATATTCACAAAACCTATAACTCGTATTCGGTTTCTTGATTCTTACAAGTCTATGGGAACACCACTAGCCCACCTCGCATCAAATCTAAGCTCCACGGACTCTTTTCCAAATCTTAATTCATTCTTTCCAAAAGAGGAAATTCTCACTAAAGAGGAAATTCAGATTAAAGAGAGAATTCAAAGTAAAGAGGAAACTCTAATTAATGAAGAAATTCTAACTGAAGATGAAATTCTAATTATAAAGAAAATTCGAACAATGAATGAAATTCTAACTAAAGAGGAAATTCTGATTAAAGATGAAATTCTGATTAAAGAAGGAATTCTTACGAGAGAGGAAATTCAAACAAGGAATGAAATTCAAAGTAAAGAGAAAATTCTTACAAGTAAGGGAATTTATCCTTATGATTATATGGATTCATTTATGAGATTTAAAGAAACACAACTTCCATCAAAAGAAAGTTTCTATAATAACCTTGATGAAGAAGAGATAAGTGATAAGGAATATAAACATGCACAAGAAATATGGAAATTATTTAAGATAAAGAACCTTGGAGAATATCACGATTTATATCTAAAAACAGATGTTTTATTGTTAGCTGATGTGTTTGAAGCTTTTAGATCACTCTGTCATAATAAAAATTGTTATGGATTAGATCCTGCCCACTATTTCACAGCTCCTGGTTTAGCTTGGAGTGCAATGTTGAAAATGACAAAACAAGATATAGATTTAATCAGTGATGTTGATATGCTTTTGATGATTGAGAAGTCCAAGAGAGGTGGAATATCACAAGTATGTTCAAAAAGATATGCTAAAGCAAATAATAAATATCTTCCAAATTATGATTGTGAAAAAGATAGTAATTATTTGATGTATTTTGATGCTAATAATTTGTATGGATGGGCAATGTCTCAATCTCTGCCTTATGATAAATTAGAGTGGGTGGAAGAAAAGGATTATGAAAAGGCTTTGATGAATATTGTTATTTCTTCTCAAGAGGAATTGAATGACGAAGAAGAAGGTTATTATTTTGAAGTTGATTTGAGGTACCCGAGTGATCTTCATAATAAGCATAAAGATCTTCCTTTTGCATGTGAGAAAGAAACCCAAAAGAAAGAATGGTTAAGTGATAATCATAAAAGTTTTAATATTAAAGGTAAATCAACAGAAAAGTTATTAACAACATTCTATGATAAAGAGGGATATGTTTTGCATCAGAGAAGCTTAAAACAGTTTTTGAGAGAAGGATTGAGAGTAGCTAAAATTCATAGAGTTTTAAAATTTAAACAAAGTCCTTGGATGAAAAAGTATATTCAATTCAATACAGACATGAGAGCAAATACAAAAGTAAAATTTGAAGGGGACTTTTATAAATTAATGAATAATGCTGTATTTGGAAAGACTATGGAAAATGTTAGAAACAGGCAAAACATTAGATTCGCAACATCTTGGAAAGAAGCTTCGAGATTGATAAATAAACCAAGTTTTGAGAGAGAAGAGGTTTTTTCAGAGAACTTTTCTGCAATTCATATGAAAAAGGAAAGTATTGTAATGGATAAACCAATTTATATTGGAACAGCAGTTCTTGATTTATCAAAGATATTGATGTATGATTATTTGTATAATGACTTAAAGAAAGAGTATGGTGAAAATGTTTCATTGTTGTATATGGACACTGATAGTTTTATCCTAGATATAAAAACTGATGATGTTTATGAAGATATGAAGAAAAATATTGGAGTATATGATACAAGTAATTTCAGCAAGAAGAGTTAGTTATTTTCCAAAAAGAATGAAAAGGTTATTGGTAAGTTTAAGGATGAGTTGGGTGGAAAAGTAATGAGTGAGTTTATTGGATTGAGAGCAAAGGCATATGCTTATAAGTATGGTGATCAGATTGATAAGAGGTTAAAGGGAATAAAGAAATATGTAATAAAGAAATCAATAACTTTTAGAAATTATTATAATTGTTTGATGAATAAGAAAGAAGAATACAGGAAAATGAATACAATAAGAAGTTATAAACATAACATATATAGTGAAGAAGTAAATAAAAAGGCATTAGGAGCCTTTGATGATAAGAGATTTATTTTAGATAATGGAATAGATTGTGTTCCATATGGATATTGTATGATAGAGTGTATAAAATAGATTGCGTTTTAACGATGGGAAGATGGGTTAGGGTTTTTAAGGGCTACCGCCGCGTTTTTTCACAATATATAAATGGTTAAACCAAGTATTAATCAAACTAAAGAGTGGAGAAAATCTCAGTCTTGGTATATAAATGGAAAACATAATGAATGTGAAAAATATCAAATAAGTCTTATTGAAAAAATAACTAAAACAAAGGTAAATAAAACAAATAAGCGAATCAATTTAAAAAGTAGTAAGTTAGAGGATGTAAAGAAAAAAATGAATATCCTTGAATGGACTGAAAACTTTGATGGTTATCAATTGAACAATGAAAAAACAATTTACTATAATCTCAAAATGATATGTGGCTCAGGAGGTGGTCAAACAAGAGCATTAAGAGAAGTTTATCATTTCGTAATGGCACAAAAGGGGTATCTTAAAAAATATAAAGATTCAAAAGTTTTGTTTGTCAATATTTTAGATGGGGATTATTGTGCAAAGAAAATTAAACTATTGAAGGAATTTGAGAATGAACAAATCTTTATAGGTTCAATGAGTGAGCTGATCAACCTCCAGGTTAAAGGGGAGACAAATAAATATACCTTGGGATAGCCTGGTTATATATATATATATATATATATATATATATATATATATATATATATATATATATATATATATATATATATATATATATATATATATATATATATATATATATATATATATATATATATATATATATATATATATATATATATATATATATATATATATATATATATACAAAGCCTGGTGTTGGCTTGGTGGTAAGGGTGGCGGCTTGGGATCCCAGTGTCCCGAGTTCGAATCCCGCTCAGCTGCTGAATTAACACCAGGGGGTTGACTCCGCCTGTCATCCTTCCAAGGTCGGCGAAATGAGTACCAGTATACTGGTCCTGGTGTATGCCCCGGTTAGAATAGGTGTACCATATCCCTGTTTTGTAAGAGGCGTCCAGGAAGGGCATCCGACCATAAAACATTGCCTCACAAAAAGCCAAACCCCTGCACAGCAGGGAAAAACGGATAAAAAGGGGGTTTATTTTTAGGGAAAAAAAAAAAGGGAATCGCTGAAAATCTCCCATTCATTTACATGGGGAAAAGTGAGCTCGAACCAGTATATTCACCCTTCTCATGTCCGCCTCCCGGCTTGTCTGTCTATGTATGTCTGTTGGGTAGTCGATCCAGTCGAAAAAAAAAAATTCTAAAATTTTTTTTTTGAAATTTGATCGACCCTTATATTCAGAATTTCTGTCGATATGGTTGTCTGTTGGGTCGTCGATCCAGTCGAAATTTTTTTTTTAATTTTTTTAATTTGTTCAACCCTTATTATCAGTTTTTCCTTCGATATGTTTGTCTGTTGTGTCGATCGAGTCGAAAAAAAAAAAATTTTCAAAAAAAAAATTTTTGAAATTTTATCTCCCCTTATTATCAATATCTCTGTCGATATGTTTGTGTCTGTTGGGTGGCCGATTCAGTCGAAAAAAAAATTTCCCAAAAATTTTTTGGTAAATTTGATCTGCCCTGATGATCAGTATTTCCGTCGATATGTTTGTCTGTTGGGGAGTCGATCCAGTCGAAAATTTTTTTTTTTTTTTTTTAATTTTTTGAAATCTGTTCTTCCCTTATTGTCACTTTTTCCGTCAATATGTTTGTCTGTCACTCTGTTCGATCCAGTGCTCTGTTAATACAATGGCGATTTCGATAAAACTTGGTTGGAAGGTTCATACCAGGACCAAGTTGTGTGCAAATGAGAACCGTTGCTCTGGACACCACCGTTGCCGAGCAACTGGGCTTTGAAATTTTGAAAAATCAGAAAAAATTTATTTTTTCGAAAATCAAAAATCGGGCCGAGTGTGACTGTGAGCAGTACATTCAGCCATATTGTCAAAAATTTCCAGCCGGATCCAACGAAAACTGTCGGAGAAGATAGACCTTGAATGAACCCTGGTCGAAAACAATAAAAAAACAAAGTTCGTTATATCTCAGAGACAATGAGTCAGATTTACATGAAACTGGTATGGTCGGTTCATGGTATGTCCTAGTTATGTGTGAGAAAGAACCGTTGCTCTGGCCCCCTCCGTTGCCTAGCAACGGCCGAAAAACCTCTAAACATGGGGATATTTTAACGAAAAAACAATCTGCAGCATTAACCCTTGAAGCGAGAATCATGAATTTTCTTGTGCTTAATCTTCAGGTCATTCCCCATCAAACGGGCCCATCGCGTCAGGTTCTATTGGGTAGGCGACTACCCATGTCCGCCTACCGGCTTCTTCTTCTTCTTCTTCCTCTTTCGGCTTGCTCCCGTTAGGGGTCGCCACAGCGGACCAACTGTCTCCATTTCGCTCTATCCTCCACATCTTCCATTGACACTCCAAGCACCCGCATGTCCGCCCTCACCGCATCCATGAACCTCTTCTTTGGCCTTCCTCTTCTCCTCCTGCCTGGCGGCTCCATCTTCAACATCCTTCTCCCGATATACTCCGTTTCCCTCCTGTGCACATGTCCAAACCATCTCAATCTCGCCTCTCTCACTTTGTTTCCAAACCGTCCTACCTGCGCTGTCCCTCTTATACACTCATTTCTTATCCTATCCATCCTCGTCACTCCCAACGAGAATCGCAGCATCTTTAACTCTGCCACCTCCAGCTCTGCTTCCTGTCTTTTTGTTAGCGCCACCGTCTCCAAACCATACAACATAGCTGGTCTCACTACCGTCTTGTATACTTTCCCCTTCACTGTTGCAGCTACCCTTCTGTCACAAATCACTCCTGCAACTCTTCTCCACCCACTCCATCCTGCCTGCACTCTCTTTTTCACTTCTCTCCCACACTCTCCGTTACTTTGGACAGTTGATCCCAAGTATTTAAACCAATCCACCTTCCCCACCTCAACTCCTTGCAAACCGGCTTGTCTACCCTTATTATCAGTATTTCCGTCGATATGTTGGGTAGTCTATCCATTCGAAAATTTTTTTTTATCTACCCTTATTTTCAGTATTTCCGTCGGTTTGTTGGGTAGTCGATCCAGTTGAAAAAAAAAATTTTTGATCTACCCTTATTATCAGTATTTCCGTCGATATGTTTGTTGGGTCTTCGATCTTGTCGAAAAAAAAAAATTTTCAAAAAAAATGTTTTTGAAATTTGTTCTCCCCTTATTATCAGTATTTCCGTCGATATATTTGTTGGGTCGTCGATCCAGTCGAAAAAAAAAAAAATTTCAAAATTTTTTTTCACATTTGATCTACGCTGATCAGTATTTCCGTTGAAATGTTTGTCTGCCTGTCTGGCTGTCTGTCTGTCCCTCTGTTCGGTTCAGTGGTCCGTTAATAGAATGGCGATTGCGATGAAACTTGGTTGGTAGGTTCATACCATGACCGAGTTGTGTGCAAATGAAAAGCATTGCTATGGACACCACCGTTGCCTAGCAACCGGACTTTGAAATTCTTGAAAAATCATAAAAATTTTATTTTTTCCAAAATCAAAAATCGGATCATGTGCGACTGTGGTCAGTACATTCAGCCATATTGTCAAAAATTTGCAGCCGGATCCTATGAAAACTCGGAGAAGATAGACTTTGAATGAACCCTGGTCGAAAAAAATAAAATAACCAAGTTCGTTATATCTCAGAGACTCTGAGTCAGATATACATGAAACTGGTATGGTAGATTCATGGTCTGCCCCAGTTATGTGTGAGAAAGAAACGTTGCTATGGACCCCTCCATTGCCTAACAACGGCCGAAAAACCTCAAAATGTGGGGGTATTTAAACGAAAAAACAATCTACAGCATTAACCCTTGAAGCGAGAATCATGAATTTTCTTGTGCTTAATCTTCAAGTCATTCCCCATCAAACGGACCCATCGTGTCAGGTTCTATTGGGTAGGCGACTACCCATGCCCACCTCCCGGCTCGTCTACCCTTATTATCAGTATATCCGTCGAAGTTGGGGAATCAATCCAGTTGAAAAAAAATTATCTCCCCTTATTTTCAGTATTTCCGTCGGTTTGTTGGGTCGTCGATCCAGTTGAAAAAAAAATTTTTGATCTTCCCTTATTATCAGTATTTCCGTCGATATGTTTGTCTGTTGGGTGGCCGATCCAGTCGAAAAAAAAATTTTTCGAAAAAAATTTCATCTGCCCTCATTACACTGAACAACAAAAATTTTTTACTGGAGATATGTAAAGTGATTTAGACTAATTTGGGTACGCTGATTTCAAAAATCATAACCGTTTTGCTGTATCACATCAGGATTTGCAGTAACAGAAATATTCCCATTGCCTAGAAGTCAGGATTTCAATGAAATTTACAAAAATTCATTTATTCATTTATTTCATCATGAATGCTTCAAAATTATAGAAATTACAAAAAAACTCCACTAGAATGTAATTAAAAATGCTTTAGGCATTTGGCTTTGCGTTTGTGCTGCTCTGTGTCAGTTTCACGATGCAGGAACCAGCAGAAATCGCCCATCATGTTCGGGTTGTGCCGCCCTTGGTAACGCGTCTCCATGAGTGAAATCTCTTGGTGGAATCGCTCGCCGTGCTCGTCCGAGACTGCTCCCAAGTTGTCAGGGAAGAAGTTCAGGTGCTGGTGTAGGAAATGGATTTTCAGGGACATCCTGGAGCCAAGTTTCCTGAAGGACTCCAGCAGCTGCTGCACTATTTCTTCATAGTTGTCCGCGCGCTCGTTCCCCAAGAAGTTGTCCGTCACAGCTTTGAAGCTCCTCCACGCTGCCAGCTCTTTGGGGTTTAGAGTTGTCGGAAAAGTTTCGTCCTTCGTAATCTGTCGGACTTGCGGTCCAACAAAGACACCAGCCTTGATCTTGGCCTCCGACAAGGTGTTGCCAAACTTTTCCTTGAGGTATAAAAACCCACGCCCATTCAGATCCATTGCCCGTACAAAACTTTTCATCAAGCCGAGCTTTATGTGGAGTGGTGCAAGGAAAACCTTGGCTGGGTCGACAAGGGCGACATGCTTCACGTTGTGTCGACCAGGTACATGCTCTTTTCGCTCTTCCCAATCTTTCTTCGTCCAGTGATTCTTGTCGTCTCTGCTATCCCAGAGACAAAGGAAGCACATGTATTTCGTGTAGCCTGACTGCAGCCCTAACAACAGCGCCACCACTTTCAAGTCTCCGCAGATGTGCCAGTTGAAGTCATTGTACTTGATGGAATCAAGCAGCTGCCGCATAGTCTCATAGGTCTCTGTCATGCCGAACGCGCGAGCCAGTGGGACTGATGGTTTCTCGTTGCCATTGTGGAGCAAAACAGCCTTCAAGCTGTTCTTCCCCGAGTCGATGAAGAGGCGCCAGTCTGCAGGATCGTGATCACACCCAAGTTCTTTCAACAGACCGTTGATGTCACTGCAGAATGTCATCGTGTCTTCCATCTCAAAGAACTCAGCCATGTCTCTGTGACGTGCTCTGAACAAGGATATCTTGGTGTTAGGTTCAAGTAGATTCCACTGCTGCAGCCTTGATCCAAGCAGCTCTGCCTTCGCCTTTGACAGCGAGAGATCTCTTACAAGATCATTTAAGTCTCCCTGGTTCAGAAGGTGTGATTCTTGAGTGTCGGGTTCAAAAGGTTCATCATCACCATCCTCTTCACCACTGCTTACAGCTATGTTCTGATCAGCTGGAGGTGTTGGAACGGGGTTCTCGTCATCATGAGGCACAGGTTTACGAGAAGAGACGCAGTCAGCGTACTTGATGTGACCTTTATTCTTCTTGTTGAAGCCGGCGATGCTTGTGCAGCAGAAATAACAATCATCATGATGATTCTGCGGCTCACGCCATATCATGGGCACTGCAAATGGCATGCTCGCGCGCTTGCCCACCAACCACTGAGTCAAGGTTGTGTGACAGCTTGTGCAGCAGATGTGTGGTGCCCAGCTCTGTTCTTGGTCCCCCACCTTACACCCGAAGTAGTGAAAGTAGGCGGCCTTCATTTTCACTGCTGTAGATATACTTCGCTGTTGATCTTTTTTGGTATACCGACCACAGACATAACAGAAGTTGTCAGGATGATTGGTACAGGAACGCCTACTCATCTTTATCTGAAAGAAAGAAATATAACACAAGTTAACAACAATTGTACGAAATAGACATGTTAAAGACATATGTAAATTTCATTGAAATCCTGACTTCTAGGCAATGGGAATATTTCTGTTCCTGAAAACCCTGACGTGATACAGCAAAACGGTTATGATTTTTGAAATCAGCGTACCCAAATTAGTCTTAATCACTTTACACATCTCCAGTAAAAAAAAGTTTTGAAATTTGTTGTTCAGTGTAATGAGGGCAGATCAAATTTCCCAAAACATTTTTTGGAAAAAAAAAATTTTTCGACTGGATCGGCCACCCAACAGACAAACATATCGACGGAAACACTGATAATAAGGGGAGATAAAATTTCAAAAAAAATTTTTTTGAAAAATTTTTTTTTTCGACTCGATCGACACAACAGACAAACATATCGAAGGAAAAAAATGATAATAAAGGTTGAAGAAATTTCAAAAATTAAAAAAAAAAAATTTCGACTGGATCGACGACCCAACAGACAACCATATCGACAGAAATTCTGATAAAAAGGGTCGATCAAATTTCAAAAAATAAATTTCATTTTTTTTTTCGACTGGATCGACTCCCCAATAGACACACACAGACAGACAAGCCTGTCGGCGGACATGGCTAGTCGACTACACAAAAGGACCTGACGTGATGGGACCCTTTGATGGGGAATGACCTGAGGATTAAGCACAAGAAAATTCATGATTCCAGCTTCAAGGGTTTATGCTGCAGTTTGTTTTTTCGTTAAAATACCCCCACATTTAGAGGTTTTTCGGCCGTGGCGAGGAAACCAAGGGGTCCATAGCAAAGGTTCTTTCTCACATATAACTAGGACAAACTTTGAACCAACCATACCAGTTTCATGTATATCTGACTCTTCGTCTCTGAGATATTACGAACTTCGTTTTTTATTGTTTTCAACCAGGGTTCATTCAAAGTCTATCTTCTCCGACAGTTTTCATAGGATCCGGCTGGAAATTTTTCACAATATTTCTGAATGTACTGCCCACAGTCACTCTTGGCACGATTTTTGATTTTCGAAAAAATAAATTTTTTATGATTTTTCAAAAATTTCAAAGCCCAGTTGCTCGGCAACGGTGGTGTCCATTGCAACGGATCTCATTTGCACACAACTTGGTCATGGTATAAACCTTCCAACCAAGTTTCATCGAAATCGCTATTGGATTAACAGAGCATTGGATCGTACAGAGTGACAGACAAACATATTGACGGAAAAAGTGACAATAAGGAGAGAACAGATTTCAAAAAATATTTTTTTTTGAAAAAAATATTTTTCGACTGGATCGACTCCCCAACAGACAAACATATTGACGGAAATACTGATAATAAGGGCAGATCAAATTTCCATGATAATATTTTGGAAAAAAGAATTTTTTTCGACTGGATCGGCCACCCAACAGACAAACATATCGAGGGACATACTGATAATAAGGGTTGATCAAATATCAAAAAAAAAACTTGAATTTTTTTTCTTTTCGACTGGATCGACTACCCAACAGACAGACAGACAGACAGACAAGCCGGTCGGCGGACATGGGGAGTCGACTATCCAAAAGAACCTGACACGATGGGCCCGTTTTGTGGGAAATCACCTGAGGATTAAGCACAAGAAAATTCATGATTCTTGCTTCAAGGGTTAATGCTGCAGATTGTTTTTTCGTGAAAATATCCCCACATTGAGGTTTTTCGGCTGTTGCGAGGCAACGGAGGGTCCATTGGAACGGTTCTTTCTTACACATAACTCGGAGATACCATGAACCTACCATATAATACCAGTTTCATGTGTATCTGACTCATTGTCTCTGAGAGAAAGGAACTTCGTTTTTTTATTGTTTTCGACCAGGGTAATTCAAAGTTGATCTTCTCCGACAGTTTTCATAGGATCTGGCTGGAAATTTTTGACAATATGGCTGAATGTACTGCCCACAGTCACTCTTGGCATGATTTTTGATTTTCGAAAAAATAATTTTTTTATGATTTTTCAAAAATTTCAAAGTCCCGTTGCGAGGCAACAGTGGTGTCCAAAGCATCGGTTCTCATTTGCACACAACTTGGTCATGGTATGAACCTTCCAACAAAGTTTCATCGGAATCGCCATTGTATTAACAGAGCACTGGATCGAACAGAGTGACAGACAAACATATTGACGGAAAAAGTGACAATGAGGGGAGAACAGATTTCAAAAAATATTTTTTTTTGAAAAAAATTTTTTTTTCGACTGGATCGACTACCCAACAGACAAACATATAGACGGAAATACTGTAATAGGGGGAGATCAAATTTCAAAAAAACTTTTGTGGAAATTTTTTTTTTTCGACTGGATCGGCCACCCAACGGACAAACATATCGACGAAATACTGATAATAAGGAGATAAAATTTCAAAAAAAAATTTTTTTGAATTTTTTTTTCGACTGGATCGCCTACCCAACAGACAAACATATCGAAGGAAATACTGATAATAAGGGGAGATAAAATTTCAAAAAAAAATTTTTGAAAAAAAAAGAATTTCGACTCGATCGACACAACAGACAAACAAATCGACGGAAAAAGTGATAAGGGGAGAACACATTTCAAAAATTAAAAAACAAACAATTTTATTTGACTGCATCGACGACCCAACAGACAACCATATCGATGGAAATACTGATAATAAGGGAAGATCAAATTTCAAAAAAAAAAATTTTGAGTTTATTTTTTTTCGACTGGATCGACGACCCAACAGACAAACATGTCGACGGAAATACTGATAATAAGGGGAGATAAAATTTCAAAAAAAAATTTTTTGAAAAAATAATTTTGACTCGATCGACACAACAGACAAACAAATCGACGGAAAAAGTGATAAGGGGAGAACACATTTCAAAAATTAAAAAACAAACAATTTTATTCGACTGCATCGACGACCCAACAGACAACCATGTCGATGGAAATACTGATAATAAGGGAAGATCAAATTTCAAAAAAAAAATTTTTGAATTTCTTTTTTTTTTCGACTGGATCGATGACCCAACAGACAAACACATCGACCGAATGATAATAAGGAAAGAACAAATTTCAAAAACATTTTTTTTGAAAAAAAAATTTTTCCACGAGATCGATGACCCAACAACCATATCGACGGAAATACTGATAATAAGGGAAGATCAAAAAAATTTTTTTCAAATGGATCGACTACCCAACAAACCGACGGAAAAATACTGAAAATAAGGGTAGATAATTTTTTTTTTCGAACTGGATTGACTCCCCAACATAGATGGAAATACTCATAATAAGGGTAGACAAGCCGGTATGCGGGCATGGGTAGTTACCTACCCAATAGAACCTGACGCGATGGCCCCATTTGATGGGGAATGACCTGACGATTAAGCACAAGAAAATTCATGATTCCAGCTTCAAGGGTTAATGCTGCAGATTGTTTTTTCGTAAAAATATCCCCACATTTCGAGGTTTTTCGGCCGTTGCGAGGCAACGGAGGGGGCCATAGCAACGGTTCTTTCTCACTCATAACTAGGACATACCATGAACCGACCATACCAGTTTTATGTATATCTGACATCTGATTGTCTCTGAGATTTCATGAACTTCGTTTTTTTATTGTTTCCGACCAGGGTTCATTCAAAGTCTATCTTCTCCGACAGTTTTCATAGGATCCGGCTGGAAATTTTTGACAATATGGCTGAATGTACTGCCCACAGTCGGTTTTGGCCCGATTTTTGATTTTCGAAAAAATAATTTTTTTATGATTTTTCAAAAATTTCAAAGGCCAGTTGCTCGGCAACGGTGGTGTCCAGAGCAACGGTTCTCATTTGCACCCAACTTGGTCAAGGTATGAACCTTCCAACCAAGTTTCATCGAAATCGCTATTGTATTAACAGAGCACTGGATCGAACAGAGTGACAGACAAACATATTGACAGAAAAAGTGACAATAAGGGGAGAACAGATTTCAAAGTTTTTTTTTGAAAAAAAAAAATTTTTCGACTGGATCGACTACCCAACAGACAAACATATCGACGGAAATACTGATAATAACGGCAGATCAAATTTCCCAAAAATTTTTTTGGAAAAATTTTTGTTTTTCGACTTGGTCTGGCCACCCAACAGATAAACATATCGACGGAAATACTGATAATAAGGGGAGATAAAATTTCAAAAAAATTTTTATTAAAAAAGAAAAATTTCGACTCGATCGATACAACAGACAAACATATCGACGGAAAAACTGATAATAAGGGTAGAACAAATTTCAAGAAAAAATTTTTTGAATTTTTTTTTTCGACTGGATCGACTCCCCAACAGAAACACACAGACAGACAAGCCGGTAGGCGGACATGGCCAGTCGACTACCCAAATGAACCTGACGCGATGGGACCCTTTGATGGGGAATGACCTGAGGAAAAAGCACAAAAAATTCATGATTCCAGCTTCAAGGGTTCATGCTGCAGATTGTTTTTTCGTTAAAATACCCCCACATTTAGAGGTTTTTCGGCCGTGGCGAGGAAACGGAGGGGTCCATAGCAACGGTTCTTTCTCACAAATAACTAGGACATACCATGAACCAACCATACCAGTTTCATGTGTATCTGACTCTTCGTCTCTGAGATATAACGAACTTCGTTTTTTTATTGTTTACAACCAGGGTTCATTCAGTCTATCTTCTCCGACAGTTTTCAGAGGATCGGGCTTGAATTTTTTGACAATGTGGCTGAATGTACTGCCCACAGTCGATCGTGGCCCGATTTTTGGTTTTCGAAAAAAATAATTTTTTTATGATTTTTTCAAAAATTTCAAAGTCCCGTTGCTGAGCAACGGTGGTGTATATAGCAACGGTTTTCATTTGCACACAACTCGGTCATGGTATGAACCAACCAACCAAGTTTCATCGAAATCGCCATTGTATTAATGGAGCACTGGACCGAACAGACGGACAGACAGACAGACAACCATATTGATGGAAATATTGATAAGGGTAGATCAAATTTCAAAATTTTTTTTGAAAATTTTTTTTTCTCCGAGATCGACTACCCAACAGACAAACATATCGACGGAAATACTGATAATAAGGGAAGAACAAATTTCAAAATTTTTTTGGAAAAATTTTTTTTCTACGTAATCGACGACCCAACAGACAAACATATTGACGGAAATACTGATAATAAGGGCACAACAAATTTCAAAAACATCTTTTTTGAAATTTTTTTTTTCGACAGATCGACTACCCAACAAACATATCGACGGAAATACTGATAATAAGGGAAGATCAAAAAAAAAATTTCAACTGGATCGACTCCCCAACAAACCGATGGAAATACTGAAAATAAGGGTAGATAATTTTTTTTTCTAACTGGATTGACTCCCCAACATAGACGGAACTACTGATAATAAGGGTAGACAAGACGGTACGCGGAAATGGCTAGTCGACTACCCAAAATAACCTGACGCGATTGGACCTTTTGATGGGGAATGACCTGAGGATTAAGCACAAGAAAATTCATGATTCCAGCTTCAAGGGTTAATGCTACAGATTGTTTTTTCGTTAAAATACCCCCACATTTAGAGGTTTTTCGGCCGTGGCGAGGAAACGGAGGGGACCATAGCAAAGGTTCTTTCTCACACATAACCAGGACATACCATGAACCAACCATACAAGTTTCATGTATATCTGAATCTTCATCTCTGAGATATAACGAACGTTGTTATTTTATTGTTTTCGACCAGGGTTCATTCAAAGTCTATCTTCTCCGACAGTTTTCATAGGATCCGGCTGGAAATTTTTGACGACATGGCTGAATGTACTGCCCACAGTCACTCATGGCCCAATTTTGGATTTTCGAAAAAATAAATTTTTTATGATTTTTCTAAAAGTTCAAACGTCCCGTTGCGAGGCAATGGTGGTGTCCATAGCAACGATTCTCATTTGCACACAACTTGGTCATGGTATTAACCTTCCAACAAAGTTTCATCGGAATCGCCATTGTATTAACAGAGCACTGGATCGAACAGAGTGACAGACAAACATATTGACGGAAAAAGTGACAATAAGGGGAGAACAGATTTCAAAATTAAAAAAATTTTTTGAAAAATATTTTTTCCGACTGGATCGACTCCCCAACAGACAAACATATCGACCGAAATACTAATAATAAGGGCAGCTCAAATTTGCAAAAAAAATTTTTGGAAAAAATTTTTTTTTCGACTGGATCGGCCACCCAACAGACAAACATATCGACGGAAATACTGATAATAAGGGGAGATAAAATTTCCAAAAAAAATTTGTTAAAATTTTTTTTTTTCGACTCGATCGACACAACAGACAAACATATCGAAGGAAAAACTGTTAATAAGGGTTGAACAAATTTCAAAAATTAAAGAAAATAAATTTTTTCGACTGGATTGAGGACCCAACAGACAACCATATCGACAGAAATTCTGATAATAAGGGTCGATCAAATTTCAAAAAAAAAATTTTGAATTTTTTTTTTTCGACTGGATCGACCACCCAACAGACAAACACAGACAGACAAGCCGGTCGGCGGACATGGGGAGTCGACTATCCAAAAGAACCTGACACGATGGGCCCGTTTGGTGGGAAATCACCTGAGGATTAAGCACAAGAAAATTAATGATTCTTGCTTCAAGGGTTAATGCTGCAGATTGTTTTTTCGTTAAAATACCCCCACATTTCGAGGTTTTTCGGCCGTGGCGATGAAACGGAGGGGCCCATAGCAAAGGTTCTTTCTTATCGCAACGGTGTCCATCGCAACGGTTTTCATTTGCACACAACTCGGTCATGGTATGAACCCACCAACCAAGTTTCATCGAAATCGCCATTGTATTAACATAGCACTGGACCGAACAGAGGGACAGACAGACGGACAGACAAACATATTGACGGAAATTTTTGATTTGCGAAGATCAAATTTCAAAAAAAAATTTTTTTGAAATTTTTTTTTTCGACTGGATCGACTACCCACCAAACATATCGACGGAAATTCTGATATTAGGGGTAGAGCAAATTTCAAAATTTTGTTTTTTGAAAATTTTTGTTTTCGACGAGATTGACGACCCAACAGACAAACATATCGACGGAAATACTGAAAAAAGGGTAGATCAAAAAAAAATTTTTTTTTTTCGACTGGATCGACTACCCAACAGACACATATCGACGGAAATACTGATAAGGGCAGACAAGCCTGTAGGCGGACATGGGTAGTCGCCTACCCAATAGAACCTGACATGATGGGCCTGTTTGATGGGGAATGACCTGACGATTAAGCACAAGAAAATTCATGATTCCAGCTTCAAGGGTTAATGCTGCAGATTGTTTTTTCGTTAAAATACCCCCACATTTCGAGGTTTTTCGGCCGTGACGAGGCAAGGGAGGGGTCCATAGCAACGGTTCTTTCTCACACATAACAAGGACATACCATGAACCAACCATACCAGTTTCATGTATATCTGACTCATAGTCTCTGAGATATAACGAACTTCATTTTTTTATTGTTTTCGACCAGGGTTTATTCAAAGTCTATCTTCTCTGAAAGTTTTCATAGGATCTGGCTGTAAATCTTTGACAATATGGCTGAATGTACTGCCCATAGTAGTCGCTCGTGGCCCGATTTTTGATTTTCGAAAAATTTTTTTTTATGATTTTTCAAAAACTGCAGTCCCGTTGCTGGGCAACGGTGGTGTCCATAGCAATGGTTCTCATTTGCACACAACTCGGTCATGGTATGAACCCACCAACCAAGTTTCATCGAAATCACCATTGTATTAACTGAACACTGGACCGAACGCAGACGAGAGTTTCAGCAGGGGCTGCTTGCAGCCTATGTTGATCTCTGTAAAGCGTTCGATTCAGTGAATCGGGATGTCCTCTGGAGGATTCTTGGTCTTCGTGGGGTGCCACCGAAACTGATCGATCTGATGTCTGAACTCTACTCTGGTAATGAGAGTGCTGTGAAGTGTGGTGGTACCATCTCTGACTTATTTCCAGTTGTTACTGGAGTTCGTCAGGGATGTGTACTTGCCCCCACACTTTTCAGCACTTGTATGGACTGGATTTTTGGGAGGATGTCGGAGAGATCAAGTTGCGGTGCATCGTTTGGCAATGTCAAGATCTCGGACCTTGATTTTGCATATGATGCAGTCATCTTTGCAGAGACTTTAGACATCCTTTTGGGGGCCCTCGAGGTGCTGAATGAGGAGTCGGAGCCGTTGGGATTACGGATTTCTTGGGTCAAAACTAAGATCCAGGCTTTCGGTGACATCTTGGATGCTGCTATCCTGTCTGTGTCTGTTTGTGGTGAGGATGTTGAGGTCGTGGATAGATTCACTTACCTTGGCAGTGATATTCATGTCTCCGCAGGTTGTGAGCCGGAGGTCAATAGACGTCTGGGTCGGGCCTGGGGAGTCATGGATTCACTGGATCATGGGGTGTGGCGCTGCCGGTACCTGTGCGGGAGGACGAAAGTCCGAGTCTTCAGGTCCTTGGTACTTCCAGTCTTGCTCTATGGGTGCGAGACTTGGACTTTGACCAAGGATCTGAGACGGAGACTTAATTCCTTTGCTACCAGGTCTCTTCGAAGAATCCTTGGCTATCGCTGGTCGGATTTTGTGTCCAACGAGCGGTTGCTGAGAGAGACTCGGATGAGATTTGTTACCTGCATAGTCCGTGAGCGTCAGCTGCGGCTGTATGGACATGTAGCTCGTTTTCCTGACGCTGATCCTGCTCACCAGATTCTCTCAGCGAGGGAGTCTCATGAGTGGAGGAGGCCAGTGGGCCGACCACGTGCCTCATGGTTGCAGCAGGTTGACCATCATCTCAAGGAGATGGGGATGGGCCTGGAATCTGCCTGGGGGATGGCCAGACGGAGGCCCCTGGAGTACCGGCGGAAAGTGGACGCAGCGACGCGCTGTTCTGGCACATGCTCCCATACCTGACCTGACCTGACTGGACCGAAAAGGGGGACAGACAGACGGACAAGCCGGTAGGGGAACATGGGTCGTCACCTCCCGAATAGAACCTGACGCGATGGGCCCGGGCGATGGGGGAATGACCTGAGAATTAAGCACAAGAAAATTCATGATTCTTACTTCAAGGGTTAATGCTGCAGATTGTTTTTTCGTTAAAATACCACCACATTTCGCGGTTTTTTGGCCATTGCTAGGCAACGGTGGGGTGCATAGCAACGATTCTTTCTCACACATAACTAGGACATACCTTGAACCAACCATACCAGTTTCATGTATGTCTGACTCATAGTCTCTGAGATATAACGAACTTCGTTTTTTTCTTGTTTTCGACCAGGGTTCATTCAAAGTCTATCTTCTCCGACAGTTTTCATAGGATCCGGCTGGAAATTTTTCACAATATGGCTGAATGTACTGCCCACAGTCACTCTTGGCCCGATTTCTGATTTTCGAAAAAAAAATTTTTTTATGATTTTTCAAAAATTTCAAAGCCCAGTTGCTTGGCAACGGTGGTGTCCATAGCAACGGTTCTCATTTGCACACAACTTGGTCATGGTATGAACCTTCCAACCAAGTTTCATCGAAATCGCCATTGTATTAACAGAGCAATGGATCGAACAGAGTGACAGACAAACATATTGACGGAAAAAGTGACAATGACGGGAGAACAGATTTCAAAAAATATTTTTTTGAAAAATTTTTTTTTCGACTGGATCGACTCCACAACAGACAAACATATCAACGGAAATACTGATAACACTGAACAACGAAGTTCGTAATATCTCAGAGACGAAGAGTCAGATATACATGAAACTGGTATGGTTGGTTCAAAGTATGTCCTAGTTATATGTGAGAAAGAACCTTTGCTATGGACCCCTTGGTTTCCTCGCCACAGCCGAAAAACCTCTAAATGTGGGGGTATTTTAACGAAAAAACAAACTGCAGCATAAACCCTTGAAGCTGAAATCATGAATTTTCTTGTGCTTAATCCTCAGGTCATTCCCCATCAAAGGGTCCCATCACGTCAGGTCCTTTTGTGTAGTCGACTAGCCATGTCCGCCGACCGGCTTGTCTGTCTGTGTGTGTCTATTGGGGAGTCGATCCAGTCGAAAAAAAAATTAAATTTATTTTTTGAAATTTGATCGACCCTTTTTATCAGAATTTCTGTCGATATGGTTGTCTGTTGGGTCGTCGATCCAGTCGAAATTTTTTTTTTTTAATTTTTGAAATTTCTTCAACCCTTATCATTTTTTCCTTCGATATGTTTGTCTGTTGTGTCGATCGAGTCGAAAAAAAAATTTTTTCAAAAAAATTTTTTTTGAAATTTTATCTCCCCTTATTATCAGTGTTTCCGTCGATATGTTTGTCTGTTGGGTGGCCGATCCAGTCGAAAAAATTTTTATTCAAAAAAAAATATTTTTTGAAATCTGTTCTCCCCTTATTGTCACTTTTTCCGTCAATATGTTTGTCTGTCACTCTGTTCGATCCAGTGCTCTGTTAATACAATGGCGATTTAGATGAAACTTGGTTGGAAGGTTCATACCTTGACCAAGTTGTGTGCAAATGAGAACCGTTGCTATTGACACCACCGTTGCCGAGCAACTGGGCTTTGAAATTTTTGAAAAATCATAAAAAATTAATTTTTTCGAAAATCAAAAATCGGGCCAAGAGCGACTGTGGGCAGTACATTCAGCCATATTGTCAAAAATTTCCAGCCGGATCCTATGAAAACTGTCGGAGAAGATAGACTTTGAATGAACCCTGATCGAAAACAATAAAAAAACGAAGTTCGTTATATCTCAGAGACAATGAGTCAGAAATTCATGAAACTGGTATGGTCAGTTCATGGGATGTCCTCGTTATGTGTGAGAAAGAACCGTTGCTATGGCCCCCTCCATTGCCTAGCAACGGCCGAAAAACCTCTAAATGTGGGGATATTTTAACGAAAAAACAATCTGCAGCATGAACCCTTGAAGCAAGAATCATGAATTTTATTGTGCTTAATCCTCAGGTCATTCCCCATCAAACGGGCCCATCGCATCAGGTTCTATTGGGTAGGCGACTACCCATGCCCGCCTACCAGCTTTTCTACCCTTATTATCAGTATTTCCATCTCAGTTGGGGAGTGAATCCAGTTGAAGAAAAATTATGTGCCCTTATTTTCAGTATTTCCGTCGGTTTGTTGAGTCATTGATCCAGTTGAAAATTTTTTTTTTTGATCTTCCCTTATTGTCAGTATTTCCGTCGATATGTTTGTTGGGTAGTCGATCTCGTCGAAAAAAAAAATTTCAATAAAAATGTTTTTGAAATTTCTTCTGCCCTTTTTATCAGTATTTCCATCAATATGTTTGTCTGATGGGGAGTCGATCACGTCGAAAAAAAAAATTTTCAAAAAAAAATTTGAAATTTGTTCTTCCCTTATTATCAGTATTTCTGTCGATATGTTTGTCTGTTGGGTGTCGATCTCGTAGAAAAAAAAATTTCAAAAAAAAATTTGAAATTTGATCTACCCTAATCAGTATTTCCGTCAATATGTTTGTGTCTGTCTGTCTGTCCCTCTGTTCGGTCCAGTGCTCCATTAATACAATGGCGATTTCGATGAAACTTGGTTGGTTGGTTCATACCATGACCGAGTTGGGTGCAAATGAAAACCGTTGCTATATACACCACCGTTGCCCAGCAACGGGACTTTGAAATTTTTGAAAAAATAATAAAAAATTAATTTTTTCGAAAACCAAAAATCGGGCCACGAGCGACTGTGGACAGTACATTCAGCCACATTGTCAAAAATTTCAAGCCGGATCCTCTGAAAACTGTCGGAGAAGATAGACTGAATGAACCCTGGTCGAAAACAATAAAAAAACGAAGTTCGTTATATCTCAGAGACGAAGAGTCAGATACACATGAAACTGGTATAGTTGGTTCATGGTATGGCCTAGTTATTTGTGAGAAGAACCGTTGCTATGGACCCCTCCGTTTCCTCGCCACGGCAGAAAAACCTCTAAATGTGGGGGCATTTTAACGAAAAAACAATCTGCAGCATGAACCCTTGAAGCTGGAATCATGAATTTTCTTGTGCTTTATCCTCAGGTCATTCCCCATCAAAGGGTCCCATCGCATCAGGTTAATTTGGGTAGTCGACTAGCCATGTCCGCCGACCGGCTTGTCTGTCTGTGTGTGTCTGTTGGGGAGTCAATCCAGTCGAAAAAAAAAATTTAAAAACATTTTTTTTTGAAATTTGATCGACCCTGATTATCAGTACTTCCGTCGATATGTTTGTCTGTTGGGTGGCCGATCAAGTCGAAAAAAAAATTTTTCCAAAAAATTTTTTGGGAAATTTGATCTGCCCTTATTATCAGTATTTCTCTCGATATGTTTGTCTGTTGGGTGGCCGATCCAGTCGAAAAAAAAAATTTTCAAAAAAAAATATTTTTTGAAATCTGTTCTCCCCTTATTGTCACTTTTTCCATCAATATGTTTGTCTGTCACTCTGTTCGATCCAGTGCTCTGTTAATACAATGGCGATTTAGATGAAACTTGGTTGGAAGCTTCATACCTTGACCAAGTTGTGTGCAAATGAGAACCGTTGCTATTGACACCACCGTTGCCGAGCAACTGGGCTTTGAAATTTTTGAAAAATCATAAAAAATTAATTTTTTCGAAAATCAAAAATCGGGCCAAGAGCGACTGTGGGCAGTACATTCAGCCATATTGTCAAAAATTTCCAGCCGGATCCTATAAAAACTGTCGGAGAAGATAGACTTTGAATGAACCCTGGTCGAAAACAATAAAAAAACGAAGTTCGTTATATCTCAGAGACAATGAGTCAGAAATTCATGAAACTGGTATGGTCGGTTCATGGGATGTCCTCGTTATGTGTGAGAAAGAACCGTTACTATGGCCCCCTCCATTGCCTAGCAACGGCCGAAAAACCTCTAAATGTGGGGATATTTTAACGAAAAAACAATCTGCAGCATGAACCCTTGAAGCAAGAATCATGAATTTTCTTGTGCTTAATCCTCAGGTCATTCCCCATCAAACGGGCCCATCGCGTCAGGTTCTATTGGGTAGGCGACTACCCATGCCCGCCAGTGGGGTGGATATACTGGTTCTGGCTCACTTTTCCCCATGTAAATGAATGGGGGATTTTCAGCGATTCCCTTTTTTTTCCCCTAAAAATAAACCCCCTTTTTATCCATTTTTCCATGCTATGCAGGGGTTTGGCTTTTTGTGAGGCAATGTTTTATGGCCGGATGCCTTTCCTGACGCCAACCCTGGTCGCCTCTTACGACACACAGGGATATGGTACACCTATTCTAACCGGGGCATACACCGGGACCAGTACACTGGCACTCATTTCGCCGACCTCGGAAGGATGACAGGCTGAGTCAACCCCCTGGTGTTAATTCAGCAGCCAACGGGGCTTGAACTCAGGACACTGGGATCCCAAGCCGCCACCCTAACCACTAAGCCAACACCAGGCTTCGCCAACACCAGGCTTTGTAGGTATATAGATATATATATATATATATATATATATATATATATATATATATATATATATATATATATATATATATATATTTATATGATATATATATATGATATATATATATATATATATATATGATATATATATATGATATATATATATATATATATATATATATATATATATATATATATATATATATATATATATATATATATATATATATATATATATATATATATATATATATATATATATATATATATATATATATATATATATATATATATATATATATATATATATATATATATATATATATAATATATATATATATATATATATAATATATATATAAGTTATTATATTATATAACCAGGCAATCCCAAGGTATATTTATTTGTCTCCCCTTTTAACCTGGAGGTTGAAGCTCATTGAATTGAACACCTGGGGGTTGAACAGCTCACTCCTTGAACCTATAAAGATTTGTTCATTCTCAAATTCCTTCAATAGTTTAATTTTCTTTGCACAATAATCCCCATCTAAAATATTGAAAAACAAAACATTTGAATCTTTATATTTTTTAAGATACCCCTTTTGTGCCATTACGAAATGATAAACTTCTCTTAATGCTCTTGTTTGACCACCTCCTGAGCCACATATCATTTTGAGATTGTAGTAAATTGTTTTTTCATTGATCAATTGATAACCATCAAAGTTTTTCAGTCCATTCAAGGATATTCATTTTTTTCTTTACATCCTCTAACTTACTACTTTTTAAATTGATTCACTTATTTGTTTTATTTACCTTTGTTTTAGTTATTTTTTCAATAAGACTTATTTGATATTTTTCACATTCATTATGTTTTCCATTTATATACCAAGACTGAGATTTTCTCCACTCTTTAGTTTGATTAATACTTGGTTTCACCATTTATATATTGCGAAAAAACGCGGCGGTAGCCCTTAAAAAAACCCTAACCCATCTTCCCATCGTTAAAACACAATCTATTTTATACACTCTATCATACAATATCCATATGGAACACAATCTATTCCATTATCTAAAATAAATCTCTTATCATCAAAGGCTCCTAATGCCTTTTTATTTACTTCTTTACTATATATGTTATGTTTATAACTTCTTATTGTATTCATTTTCCTATATTCTTTTTTCTTATTCATCAAACAATTATAATAATTTCTAAAAGTTATTGATTTCTTTATTACATATTTATTTATTCCCTTTAACCTCTTATCAATCTGATCACCATACTTATAAGCATATGCCTTTGCTCTCAATCCAATAAACTCACTCATTACTTTTCCACCCAACTCATCCTTAAACTTACCAATAACCTTTTCATTCTTTTTGGAAAATAAGTCACTCTTCTTGCTGAAATTACTTGTATCATAGACTCCAATATTTTTCTTCATATCTTCATAAACATCATCAGTTTTTATATCTAAGATAAAACTATCAGTGTCCATATACAACAATGAAACATTTTCACCATACTCTTTCTTTAAGTCATTATACAAATAATCATACATCAATATCTTTGATAAATCAAGAACTGCTGTTCCAATATAAATTGGTTTATCCATTACAATACTTTCCTTTTTCATATGAATTGCAGAAAAGTTCTCTGAAAAAACCTCTTCTCTCTCAAAACTTGGTTTATTTATCAATCTCGAAGCTTCTTTCCAAGATGTTGCGAATCTAATGTTTTGCCTGTTTCTAACATTTTCCATAGTCTTTCCAAATACAGAATTATTCATTAATTTATAAAAGTCCCCTTCAAATTTTACTTTTGTATTTGCTCTCATATCTGTATTGAATTGAATATACTTTTTCACCCAAGGACTTTGTTTAAATTTTAAAACTCCATGAATTTTAGCGACTCTCAATCCTTCTCTCAAAAACTGTTTTAAGCTTCTCTGATGCAAAACATATCCCTCTTTATCATAGAATGTTGTTAATAACTTTTCTGTTGATTTACCTTTAATATTAAAACTTTTATGATAATCACTTAACCATTCTTTCTTTGGGGTTTCTTTCTCACATGCAAAAGGAAGATCTTTATGCTTATTATGAAGATCACTCGGGTACCTCAAATCAACTTCAAAATAATAACCTTCTTCTTCGTCATTCAATTCCTCTTGAGAAGAAATAACAATATTCATCAAAGCCTTTTCATAATCCTTTTCTTCCACCCACTCAAATTTACCATAAGGCAGAGATTGAGACATTGCCCATCCATACAAATTATTAGCATCAAAATACATCAAATAATTACTATCTTTTTCACTATCATAATTTGGAAGATATTTATTATTTGCTTTAGGATATCTTTTTGAACATACTTGTGATATTCCACCTCTCTTGGACTTCTCAATCATCAAAAGCATATCAACATCACTGATTAAATCTATATCTTGTTTTGTCATTTTCAACATTGCACTCCAAGCTAAACCAGGAGCTGTGAAATAGTGGGCAGGATCTAATCCATAACAATTTTTATTATGACAGAGTGATCTAAAAGCTTCAAACACATCAGCTAACAATAAAACATCTGTTTTTAGATATAAATCGTGATATTCTCCAAGGTTCTTTATCTTAAATAATTTCCATATTTCTTGTGCGTGTTTATATTCCTTATCACTTATCTCTTCTTCATAAAGGTTATTATAGAAACTTTCTTTTGATGGAAGTTGTGTTTCTTTAAATCTCATAAATGAATCCATATAATCATAAGGATAAATTCCCTTACTTGTAAGAATTTTCTCTTTCCTTTGAATTTCATTCCTTGTTTGAATTTCCTCTCTCGTAAGAATTCCTTCTTTAATCAGAATTTCATCTTTAATCAGAATTTCCTCTTTAGTTAGAATTTCATTCATTGTTCGAATTTTCTTTATAATTAGAATTTCATCTTCAGTTAGAATTTCTTCATTAATTTCCTCATTAATTAGAGTTTCCTCTTTACTTTGAATTCTCTCTATAATCTGAATTTCCTCTTTAGTGAGAATTTCCTCTTTTGGAAAGAATGAATTAAGATTTGGAAAAGAGTCCGTGGAGCTTAGATTTGATGCGAGGTAGGCTAGTGGTGTTCCCATAAACTTGTAAGAATCTAGAAACCTAATATGAGTTAAAGGTTTTGTGAATATCATTTTTGTAAATGAAATATACTTTTGACTTGTGTTTGTTATGGCAGAAATATTCCCTGGTGTTTTTGAAAGTTCATTTATAAATAGATGTGTATCATAATTGGCGCTGTTGTGAAGAAAGACTGGAATAAAAGAAGGTAATTTATAATTAAGATTACAACAGGAATGAGCGGGACCTCTATATTTACCAGTAAGATGACAATGATCCCTAACTTTAGACTCCTTAATTTCCCCCTCACAAATATGACAGATATTGTTCTTTCTAAATTCTAATTTTTCTTCTTTGGTTAATTTCATCGGTTCATTTGTTTCTTTCATTAATTTAGTGAGTCTTATACAATCCTTTTCTAATCGTTTTACAAACTCTTGTGAAGCTTTTTTTCCACGATAATGTTCAAGTTTGTTATACTTTTCTCCAACAGATGATTTGATATAATAACAGAAACCACAAGGAATATGTTTTTGATATTTATTTGTATATGATTCTTTTGGATTAGGAGAAGCAGTATTTATCTTTTTAAGGATACACTCAAAATCAGCGTATATCACAAATGGGTGCATGATAGATTTATTATAATCTTCAAAAGAAATCTTTTCACCAGGTTTAGGCATCGTAATTACAGCTGATTTATGATTACTACAATATTTTGAATGTTGTTCTAATCGTTCTTTTGTATAAAATGAATTAAGACATCGCTTACAAGGATATATTTTGTTTGCTGTTCTGAATACCTGAGAAGAGATTAATCTTGATAAATTATTGATGTATGTGTAATGTGAATTCCTTCCAACACTAAAATATAAAAGATCAATGTGTGTTTCTTCATTTTTATAGTTGTTTGAAATTTTTTAATATTTGAACTTTGTTTGTATCCGTTAATCCATATACATTAATAGAAAGATTATTCTTTTTCTCAAATTTAGGAATATCTGTTAGTGGCATTTGTAATTTAAAATCTTTAATGTCCAAGGTATTCTCATATTTCATATATATATTGTTTTACTCTTTCTGAATTACATTTTGGTGGATGAAAGTGAGCAAGAACAGACCAGAGAAAACATTTATTATCATTGTTCTTAATATTAACAACTGCCTTCTTTAGTTTTATTTCTTTTGGTAATTCAATATAAGAAGAAGCTTTAAGAGGGTTTGATTTTAGAATGTGTATATCTAAAAAGATGATTTTTTAAATATTGAATCCAGTTCCTACCACTGTATTATCAACATCCTCCTCTTGTCTTGATAGTTCTTCATAAACCCCACTATTCCAAAAATCTTGAAATTATGTTATAAAATGAAGATCTGTTCTCATATAAGGAGTATGTTCTTCATCTTGTCTTTTCATATTCATTTTCACTCCCATATAAAACTTTAAAGTTTTCATTTCTTTTAATGTCTTTTAAATAAATTTTTCAACATCGGGTTTCACTATTTCAATTGATTCAGCTATTGATGATGGACCGGGTTCTCTAAATTGAAAAATCCTTATTTTTATATGCCCTTTAAATGCCCCATCAGTGTTTTCAATATAATAGTCTCCCTTTACTTTAAACTCATTTTTCTTGTGTTTTTGTGATTGAAGATGTCTATTATAACTAGTCTTCAAAACATCCTTTGAGCAGATATCACAATGTTTTCTTTCCAACTCAAGAGGAGATATTTTATGAAACAGATTAAATGTGTGTTTGTTGGTTCGGAGGTGTTTCCTATAATGTTTATATTCGTGATTACAAACATCGCAGTACGTTGTATTCACCATATTTATATAATAAAACTTTGCTTAAACTAAAATTTTCTTGATGAAAATTTCGTTTAATTTATAGGTGAATCTGTGCTTAAAACCATTTTATCCTCCAACTTTTTCACTTAATAAATACAATGTTTCAAGACACAAAAGACAAGTTTCAATCAATCTCTTAATTTGTTAAAGATACTGAGAAATATGTCAAGGATGTAAAATTGAACAAAGATAAATATAACAACTATTGGATAAAAACTATTATGGTAAATAATATGAGTTCTCCAATTTCCTTCAGTGGAAGGGCTTTTAGTATACCTGGTAGAACATCAATTAAAGTATCTCTAACAAAAGTTTCTCCTCTCCTTCTAGTAATATATTCAAAACTAGAAAAAGCAATGAAACAAGAAAAAGTATCAAAAAACAAAAACCTTATGGATGAAGCTTTAGAAAGAAAAGATAAGAGCATCTGTAATATGCAAGGAGAAATTTGTATTTTTTTCAACAACCCTAAAGATGTAAATCCTGATGAAATAAAGGATGTTAATATATCAGGTGAAATGACATTTCGTTCAATAGTAGTTAACGATCATTTTAAAATTACCTTTAATATAAAAAATGTTGTCGTTGAATCTGATAATGAAAAAAAGTATATCGATATCGATGGTAATATTATTAAATATGAGCCAATATACAACTGAAAGTATAGATGAATTTCAGTTTAAGTAAAGTTTTACTTTATAAATATGCTAGACTTTCCTGATTCTCCATATGACAAATTTGAGAATTGTCCTGCGTGTGAAAGACGGGGATTAAACACAGAGTCAAAAGCTTATAAACAATGTATATTCTGTGATTATATTCTAATTAATGATAATAAAAAATATAAAAAGGAAAATAATTCTTTTAGATTTACACCAAAAATGAATTACTTTGCAAGATTGATTAGAGAAATGAATGTAAACTATGAGGGTGATAACACACCTTTCCTTACAAGGGAAGAAACTGAACGTATAAGAGAAATGTTCAAAGGATTGTTGTTATATATTATTCATGGATGTAATTTTCAGGGAAATATCAACACAAGATATTGTATAAATAAAATAATGGATTATCTTGAAATTAAACCTGAACTTAGGATAAAATATAGAGTTTCTAAAAAAGCCAATAATAAATTAAATAACCTGTTTTCCAAATATATAAATGAATGATTTTTTACCCATTTGGGAAAATAAGATAAAATTTAACAACCATAAAAATCTCCCAAATTCATTAAGATGTCTCATAGTTGGTTCAAGTGGATGTGGAAAAACCTGCTTACTTTTAAAAATGCTCCTCACTCCCAACTTTTTAGATTATGATAATTTAATAATTTTCACAAAGTCGAGTTTTCAACCAGAGTATCAATTACTCTCACAAGGTTTTAATGCTGGTCTTCAAAAAGAAGATATAATCGGTTTATTTAAACGTCAAAAAAACCTAAATGATTATAACATTGAAGATATAATTCAACTATTTTGTGATACACAGAGATGTAAAAAGAAATCAAATCCTATAACTTGTATTCTTAGTGATAATACGGATGATATACCGTCTCCCCAAGATTTGGATAAATCAAAAAAGAACCTCGTTATCTTTGATGATTGTGTTAATGAGAGAAACCAAACGGTCATGGACAGCTACGACACAAGAGGGAGACATTCTTCTTGTAATTGTATTTATCTTAGTCAATCATACTTTCAACTTCCTCGTCGTTCCATCAGAAACAATGCTAATACTTTTATTTTATTCAAGTTAAATTCAATAGATATCAATAATTTTTGGAGAGATAATTGTTCTACATTATGTAGTAAAAAGAAATTTGAGGATTACATGAAGCACACGACTGAAAAATATAAATATATTGTTGTGAAACAAGATGAGATATTAAGGGATATATTTTTTGTTTTATAAACAATTACATATATAAATGACAACTATTATTGTAAATCTTGTAGGTAAATCTGCTTCTGGAAAAAACTTTCATAAATCAAGGTTCTTGTGTAGTACAAATGAGAATATTGTAAATTTACTTAAAAAACACCCCGTGATATGCATTGTATCAACAACAACTAGAGCAATAAGACCTGGAGAAGTAAAAGGTGAAGATTATCACTATATTTCAGTGGAGGAACATATGCGATTGAGGAATGAAGGTCAAATGTTTGAGGAGGTTTCCCTTGGTACAACAAAATATTCACATTGTAAGAGTGAGTTAAGGAAACTAAAATCTGGTGGTGTTGTGATATTAGAAACTAATCCAGAAGGAACGAGACAAATTATTAAACATCTGAGCGAAGTGAAGATTTTATCATTCGGTTTTGATGTTGAGGAAGAAACTCAACGCAAACGTATGAAAAGCAGAGATGCAAGTATTAGTGAAGAAGAAATTACAACTCACATTAATGTTAATAAAGAATTTGATGAAATATTTAAAGAAAAGGATTTATTTGAACACATCTACTTGAATGATGAAGAAAAGGAAAATTTCTCTGTTGATCTTTACAATTCATCAAATTATATTTTACAATAAATAAATGGATGCAAAAGAAAGAGCAAGAAGATTTAAGGAACATCAAGAGTTGGTTTCAAAAGTTGTAAAACAGCAGGAAGACATGAAGAAGAAACGCAGACAGAAACTAACGGGCGAAGAAGCATTTGAAAGAAAACAAGAGAAATTTTTTAAACCACTTTTAAAAACTTCCCAAGAAAAAATGAAAGATGTTTCCACAGTTCCCACAGTAGAATATACTCCTAAAAAACTTCAAATGTTAAAAGATTTTGATCAAATGACGGAGGAAGAATTAGAGCATTTAGGAGAATTAGAATATGATGATGAAGGTTTATTTCAACAACTGGAAGAGATTAATCAACCCCCTGATTATATTGTGAATGCTCTTCAAAACAATGAATATTCAGCGGATTCAAAAACCAAAGCAGGACTCATTCCAACAGAAAAACCAGCAATATTTCATCTTCTTCAAGAAAAGGTATTGATATTTCATGATGAATTAAGGTTCTTGGGTTCTGCTCAACCCCCTGTTAAACGAACTCCGAGATTAATGTTTCTTCTCACAAAAGATGGAAGACAAGGTTCAACTGTGAGAGATGGATCAAAGTATATTGATAAACCATTGGATATGGAAAATAATGATGATAGAGTATATATTGATCTGCTGAACACTCTAAATTATAAGGTTATTCTTTCTGGTAAAAGTAGGAAGAATGAGAAGGAGAAACACATTATTCAGGCTTTAAGTATCCTTGGTTCAGGTGTTAGTTTTCTTCCAAATGACCCATCGCAATTATTAATAGACTGTTATTGTTGTTAGGTAGTAAGAAGGCTGGAAATAACAATTGTTTTAATGAAGCATCAGCCATTTTAGACCAGTTGATGAACATGAAAATAATTAATAAAAATCAATATAAAGACATTTTATCTCATATTAAATAAGATGAGAAGCACAATCCTTAGTTTCAATTTCACAACAAGCGACCACACATCTTAATTCCCATACCCACTACAACTTGACCCAACAAAAGAATATGAGGCATCTTTATTGTCCATGGAAACTTATAATACCTTATTTAATATAAGCGAGAAAAATGACAAGTTTAGTTATAATCCGGGAAGTGGATACAAAACGATAACAGTCTCACCCGGAGCATATGAGATTTCTCAAATATCTTCCGAAATTGCTCGTCTTATGAAAGAACAGGGTGATGAACCAAAAAATATTGTTATAGACATTCAAAAACATACTTCAAAATCAACGATTAAAGTTAAAAATAACTACAAGGTTGATTTCACAATTGATAATTCATTTAGAGAGTTATTGGGTTTCGCCTCAAAAAATATTGAAACTAATGGGACGTTTTACAGTGATAATGTCATTCAAATATCCTCAGGAATAAATTCGGTGTTAATTCACTGTGATTTGATTGATGGTGCTTATAATGATGGAAAAAAAAACAAATGTAATATTTTCATTCAGCGCATACTCAACCCCAATTGGTTATAAATTCAAAATGGAACCCAAAAATTTGGTTTATCTCCCTGTGTCAGGAAAAACCATACACAGAGTAAATTTTAGGATAACCGACCAAGATAATCGTGTGATTTATTTTAATGGAGAAGTTATATCCATCAGAATTCACCTACGTGAAGTTTTCCAATAAATAAATACGATGGTTATTGTGAGGAAACACGAGTTGGGAAAATATAAAATAATTACAGGGGATGGGATGTTCCTTTCCCCATACTACAAGGGTGAAGGTATGTATCTTGGTAGAGGATACTATAAACCTAAGAGACAAAAGGGTGTTGGACATCAATTTAGAGGAGATGGGATAATTGATACTCTAATGGGTATTGCTTCAAGTATTCTTAAACATAAAGATCTAATTGGTTCAACTGCTTCTGCTGTGGGAAATGTAGCAGGTGTTGTAAAGAGCATAAAAGATGCCCAGTAGGAATCTCATAAATTACAAGCAATAAAAGAAATTAAGAAAGGCAAAACTCAGTTGTCCCCCCAAGAACGACAGAAAATAATTCAAATACTTGGATCAGGGTTTCAAAAGTTTTAACATCTTTTTTTCCTAAATAAATACAAGTATGGAAGCAATTGATAGTATCTATGATTTGGATGATACTATTATTATCTCAAACTCCACTAAAAAAGAAGATTACTTCAAGGTAAATGCAATAACTGGAACAGACTGGAATACGAATGGTACAAAAAGTTTTGAAATAAATAATCAACAAACCTATTTGAATCTCTCCGAAAGTTTCTTGTTGTGTAAATTTAAATTCACGAAGGCTGCGACTAACACAAACGCTACACTTGTAAATGATTTCTTCTGGAAAATGTTTGATAGTGTGCGTTTGTATATTGGAACACAAGAAGTTGAAGCGGTTGATTATGTCTCTGCTGTATCTGAAATGATGAAATTTACACTCTATACATTCAGTGATAGAATGGGAAAGGGGTCTGTCAAAGGTTTTATTCCTGATATGTCAACGGGAACAAACACAGACCCTGGATATACTCAAAGGAAAGGAATGTATAATGATGATACAAAAGCAGAAAATAGTTTTACTGTGGCAGTTCCTCTTAAAGGTATATTTGGATTTTGTGATCATGATAAAGTTCTGTATGGTCTTAAAATTAGATTTCAACTACAAAGGAATGATAATGAAAATCGATTGCTTTTTGGTGTTGGTCGTGCTTTTGGTGAACAGAATAAATTTGTAATTGAGGAAATGAGTTGGTATATCAGTGAATATACTCCTAATCTTAAAACAGAAGAGATGTTGAATAGAAGACTTAACTCAAAGAAACCACTCAGTGTATCATACCTCAAAAGAAGATGTCAACACGTTAAACTCAACCAAACTACATACACGTGGAATTTGGGTGTTCTGGAAGGAAAGCCACGATATCTGTGGATCATTTTTAAAAAGCCAGATGGTGATACTGCGACTGATAAGAATAATGCATTGAGTGATTATGCTAAGGTGAAACAACTTCGCGTTTCTCCAGATGGAACATTTTATCCACGAGATAGATTGGAAATTAATTGGGAAAAAAATGATTTTGCTGAAGCATACAAGTCTTACTAAAAGGTGTGTGAAAGTAATGGAAATAAAGAACCTATTTTGGATATGACAGCAATTAAAAGTTTGTATACAATCTATGCGTTTGACCTGAGCGCTCAAAAGGAAACTATAAAGTCTAATCGAGTAGATACTTCCCATACATTGAAAGAGGAGAGAGTGAAGAAGTTGATTCATATTGTTTGCTTTTGGAAGAAACAGATTTACAGATAAATACAGATAATGGTGTGATGATTAGTCTCACATAATTTTTTGTTAAATAAATGAGTGGCAAAGTACCAAATGGGGTATATGTTAATCAAATCAATCTTCATAAACTATCATCTTGTGTTCAAAATCAAAAGCCTTGTACGATTAACGTTAATACAATTCAGAGAAAAGGAGCAGTAAGAATTGATGTTTTGCTCACAAGAGAACAGGTTAAAATCTTGAATGATACTGGCTCACTTAAAATTAAAATGACAAAACCAATGTTGAAAAAATATTCAATAAGAGAGACGAGTGGAGGATTTCTCCCATTTCTAATTCCTTTATTTGCTGGTTTAAGTGCGGTTGGAGCATTGACGGGTGGTATTTCAACAGCGGTGGAAACTGCCAATGAAAGGAAGGCTCAACTCCAGGCTCAAAAAGAATTGGAAAGACATAACAAAGAGTTGGAGAAACAAATTAGTGGAAGTGGTGTAATTGTAGATTTTGCTGAAAAACTTGAAGGTCTGCCTAATAAAGCGAGATTGTTAGTTGGAGATATGCTTTCTTCTATAGCACAAGCAGGTGTAAAATTAACGAAAAGAGGTAATGGATTATATCTTTCTAATAAATAAATGAGCATTGATGAGTGGTTTAAAGAATTTGGAAAGAATGCAACATCAAATTTACAACTTGTCAAATATTGTAAGAAATTAAAAATTCATCATGTGGTTATTTGTATGAGAGATGAATTAACAAATGTGCCGAAACATACAAAGAATATTATTATGAACTTAGAAAATAATAATGGGAACGGTTCTCATTGGGTTTGTATTTTTAATAGTCAAGACATATATTATTTTGATAGTTTTGGTCTTCCACCACCTGTTGAAGTCATAAAATTCTTACAGAATGGTGTTTATCAAACATTTCAAGTCCAAGAATTAAATTCCAAGTGTTGTGGTCAATTATGTCTCTATGTGTTATTTCAACTCAACAAAAATAAAAATTTTTATGATATTATTTTTAATCTAATATAAATGACTTATGTTGGTAAAGATGGTTCTATCTTTGGTGTATCTCAAGAACTGGATATTGATTTATCAAATTATTACACAAAGGCACAGGCTGAATGACATAAATATAATATAACCAAAAACATTAACATGAAAAATGCTTATAAATTAAAAAATTATCCAAGCCTGACTGACGTGAATGACTTGGTGAGATTAAGCGATTTATCACAATATATATCTTTAAATAAAACGGCCGTGTATTCCAAAGATACAGAAGTGTTGATATTATCTCCAGGTCATACAGAATTCACAGTTCGAATTAAAATAAATTTTTATAAAGAAGGGCGTATCGTTTGTATGAGAATAGAACAATGGGGGTATGATATGAATGATTTAGGGTATAATTGGTCATTTAAAATTAACCTCGAAGACCTGGAACAATTAAATCAGTCTCGTAAGGAAGAATATTATCCACTTGGTATCGAGAATGAGTTTTGTGGGGCCATGATTAGTAAACAACAAATAAAAGAATTTAATAAGGGTAAATATAATAATGGTTTTGCCCTTGTTTATATCATGAAAACAGAAAAAACAGGATTATATATAATAAGTAAGGAAATACAAAATGATTTAACTATGGGAAGATGGGGAGGTGTTTCGTGCCATAATATTATTCTAACATATATTTCTAATACATAAATGACAGCAAGAAGGCTTCAAGAAAATTATCATTTCTGTGTCCAAGCATACCTTCAAGAACAGGGTATTCGGTATTTTGATAAATATGTTCTACAACATAAGAATGAGGTATTTTCAATAAAAGATTGGCATTATGCTGATGTTGAGAAACTGACAACTTTAGATTTAATTAGAATGTTAAATAATGAAAAAATTATAAAGTTAAGAAAAGGTAAGGCTCTTTTAGAAATTCAAAAGAAATTTTATTGGTTTCCTGTTGTAAAAAAATTATTTTGGATACAGGAATAACAAGAAATCCTGATGAATATATGTATGATATTCTATGGGGTGTAAGCGATTCAAGGATAATAAGGGATGAGGAAGGAGTTGAAGAAGAGAGGGAAGAGGAGGAAAAGGAGAAGAGAGAGAAGGAGGAGAGGGAGAAGAAAGAGAAGGAGGAAAAGGAGAAGAGAGAGAAGGAGGAGAGGGAGAAAAAGAGAAGGAGGAAAAAGATAAGAGAGAGAAGGAGGAGAGAGAGAAGAGAGAGAAGGAGAGGGAGGAGAGAGAGAGAGAAGGAGAGGAAAGAGCGAGACAAAATAAATATCAAAATATGGAAACGAGTGAGATTAAAAAAAGATTGGTGGTATTACAGAAAATAACTCAACCCACCGAGGAGGAAAACAAAGAATTGACAAGTCTATTTGAAATATTTTCTACAAGACTATTGACATCGACAAGATATTCATTTTAATTCAAGTTTTTCATTTTTATTTTTTTTCTTAAATAAATGGAGGAGAGAGTGAAGGCATTTCTAAGGATTCTTTATGTTTTAAAAATTAAGATTCAAATGTGCATGTTGGAAAATAAAAAGGTTTTTGCACTCTGCAGAAATTTTTCACATAAATAAATGAGTTATTGTTTCAAATGTAAAAAGAAAACTGATACTAAAAATATTTCATATATTAAAAGTAAAAATAACAGGGTTATACAAAAAGGTATATGTTCGGTGTTTGGTTCAAAAAAAAATCAATTTATCTCCAAACACAAACGAGGAGGAGATATACAAATGTTTTTATCAGGAAGTAAATTTACAACTACTGGAATACCAGGGGAACTACATCTTCCAGGGTATTCTTTCTGTGGTCCAGGCACAAACTTGGATGAAAGATTACATGAGGCAGACAATCCTAAATCCTGGAGTAAACCCATCAATAGAGTTGATGAAGTGTGCATGAGACACGACATTGATTATGGGAATACCACAACGTTGGAAGAAAAGCATGAAGCCGATAGAGAAATGTTGTATAATTTGTCTCTGATACAAAATCCAACCTTGAGAGAAAAAGTTGATTGGTTCATTGTGAAGGAGATGATCAGAGCTAAATTGAAACTTGGACTTGGAAATTCAAAAAACTTATAGGCTCTAATGATGTCATTAAGACTGAAGAGCAATTAGCTGATGAATTACATAAACCAATATTCACAAAGTTTCAGAGAAGGAAAGTTTATTCCAAGGAAGTAGATTATATCTGGTCTGCTGATTTGATTGAACTCAATAATGATAAGGGGTACAAGTATGCTTTAACCGTTATTGATTTGAGAAGTAGATACGCATGGGTTGTACCATTAAAAAACAAAACAGGTAATACTCTTATGTTAGCCTTTCAACAGATATTTAAAAAAAGTAAGAGAAAACCTAAAAAATTGTGGACTGATGAGGGTAGAGAGTTTTATAACAAGACATTTATGAATTTTCTAAAAAATAGCAGTATTACATTATACAGTACCTTTAATGAAGGGAAGGCAGTTGTTGTTGAACGTTTTAATCGTACCTTAAAAGAGAGATTATATAAAAAATTCACACAACTCGGTTCACAACAATGGTCATCTTTTATTCAGGATATTGTGGATAAGTATAATGACATGATTCACACGTCAACAAATATGAAACCATCAGAAACATTTACAAAATTAAAATATGAAAAAGAGATTGTCAGAAAACCTAAGTTCAAAGTTGGTGATATCGTAAGAATATATAGGTGGAAATCTCATTTTGAAAAGGGTTATATTAAACGATGGACGAACGAACTTTTTAAAATTGTTGATGTAATAGATACGGTTCCTTGGACTTATAAGATATATTATTTGGAATGGGAAGAGATTTTAGGTTCATTTTATTCACAGGTATTACAAAAGACAAAGATAAATTGAAATTTTTTGACTCCGCCCCTTTTTGACTTCCCCCACACAAAACCCACCCACATAAACCCCACCCCACACAAGCTCCACACAAACCCCACCCCACACAAACCCCACCACACACAAACCCCACCACACACAAACCCCCCACAAGCTCCACACAAGCTCCACACACTCAAACCCCACACAAGCTCCACCCATATTCATCATATTCACATAATTAGTGATTAGTTAATTAGTTCCCCACAGACAACATGTTTATTTAATTAAAAAATTATCCACCCATCCACACAAGCTCCACTCATCCACCCATCCACCCAACCATTTATCCACACAAACCTCATCCACATAAGCCTCATCCACATTCACCCCTCCCACATAAGCCCCACCGAAGCCCCCGCACACATAAACCCTGCCCACATAAACCCCGCCCACATAAACCCCTCCCACACAAGCTCCGCCCACATAAACCCTCCCCACACAAACCCCACCAAAACCCCCCCCCACAAACCCCACTCAAGCCC
>NC_140966.1:8161634-8206634 GCF_056783735.1 Eptatretus burgeri
AAAATGATTTTGATTAAACATGTTTAAAAGCCTGTTCGTGTTCTGAGATAAAATAGAAACACGAGGCCTTGTCTCAGAGAATAGTTCCTATTTTTTCACAGCATGACTGTCCAAAAACACTTCCTCATTCACACAGCACGACTGTGTCAAAAAAAACACTTCCTCATTTTCATGACACGAACTGAAAACATTTGAAACAAAACTTTTTTTAAGGCGTGGTTTATGTACAAAATTGATTTGCAACTCGGGCGGTGGCCAGATGAGATCATTAAGAGAAGTTTTTTTTTTTTTTTTTTGTATACCTTGGTCGAGGCTCGTATGAGAGCTAACACACAACTCACAGCAAGGAGGCATGAGACAAGAGGGGCGGGAGTGGAAGGGACAAAACATTGGGAAACAGACACAGGTGAACTGTGGAAGGGAGAGGGATGGGGATGGGACGGGGAACATGGTGAGGAGAAGATGGACATTACAGGGACTTTCAGGAAGGAAAGCAGGAGAATTGAAGGAAGTGGGCTTGGGTGGATTATCGGGGGTAGAAAAGATCGAGGATTTGGATGGGGGAAGATAAGAGGTGGTGGTGAACAGCTGTTTTGAAAGCCTGGAGGGAAGAATGGGAAAGAATAGAGTGAGGAAGTTTATTCCAAAGGCGGGAAAAAAGAGGAATGAAAGAGAGAAGATGAGCAGTGATTCGTGATTCTGGTAGTTTTACCAGAAGGGGGTTGTTGGCGGACCTTGAGCGCCCTGTGGAAATGTGGTTGGGACAAATCGCAGAGAGAGCAGGGGGGGGCAAGGCTGGAGAGGAGTCGGTAGAAGACAGAAAGACCACCGACCAACCTGCGGTGATTGAGTGAGAGGCCCAAAGACTCAGCTTCATTGCGGGAGATGCCAATGATCTTAAAAGCCCTGGTTTCGACAGCGTGAAGTCGAGAAAGGTGGGAGGCAGGAGCACCAGCCCAGAGGGGAGAGCAGTACTCCATCAGGCTACGGACAAAAGCTTTGTAAGTGGTCAGGAGCTCAAAAGGGCCGAGGAAGGACTTTGCACGACGGAGGATTCCCAGTCGGTGACTGGCTTTTGAGGCGAGGTTGGAAATGTGACTTTCCCAGGAAAGGTCATGGCAGATAGTGAGACCCAGAAGCTTGAAAGAAAAGACTTCTTCCAGAGGATTGTTGAGAAAGTGGATGGGGGGGTTTTGTAAACGGTCCTTTCGAAGAGACATAGTGAGAGTGTGAGATTTGTCTGGATTGAAAGACATGTTCCACTTGTTGGACCAGTTTGTGATTTTATCCAGATCTGCAGTGAGCGAAGAAGTTGCTGCTTGCCGGTCTGAGGGATGACAGATGGTACGGCTGGTTTTTGGTTTATGGTTTTTTGATGGTTTATCATTTCGTAATGGCACAAAAGGGGTATCTTAAAAAATATAAAGATTCAAATGTTTTGTTTTTCAATATTTTAGATGGGGATTATTGTGCAAAGAAAATTAAACTATTGAAGGAATTTGAGAATGAACAAATCTTTATAGGTTCAATGAGTGAGCTAAACAATATGCATCGGTTATTTGATAAAGAGTGTCCCGAGGGTTAGACGTTTCAGATATTTCTTTCGAATCACCTTTAAAAATCACAGTACCACTTTAGTACTTGAACAAATCTTTATCTTATTGCATGGATTATTTGAAAAAAAAGTGTCTCCAGGTTAAAAGGGGAGACAAATAAATATACCTTGGGATAAAAAGGGGGTTTATTTTTAGGGAAAAAAATATGAATCGCTGAAAATCCCCAATTCATTTACATGGGGAAAAGTGAGCCAGAACCAGTATATTCACCCTACTTACATGAAACTGGTATGGTAGGTTCTTGGTATGTCCGAGTTACGTGTGAGAAAGAACCGTTGCTATGGACCCCTCCATTGCCTCGCAACGGCCGGAAAACCTCAAAATGTTGGCATATTTTAACGAAAAAACAATCTGCAGCATTAACCCTTGAAGCAAGAATCATGAATTTTCTTGTTCTTAATCCTCAGGTCATCTACCATGATCAGTATTTCCGTCAATATGTTTGTGTCTGTCTGAATTTCCCTCTGTTCGGTCCAGTGCTCTGTTAATACAATGGCGATTTTGATGAAACTTGGTTGGTCGGTTAATACCATGACCGAGTTGTGTGCAAATGAAAACCGTTGCGATGGACACCACCGTTGCCTCGCAACGGGACTTTGAAATTTTTGAAAAAATAATAAAAAATTAATTTTTTCGAAAACCAAAAATCGGGCCATGAGCGACTGTGGACAGTACATTCAGCCAGATTGTCAAAAATTTCCAGCCGGATCCTATGAAAACTGTCCAAGAAGATAGACTTTGAATGAACCCTGGTCAAAAACAATAAAAAAAACGAAGTTCGTTATATCTCAGAGACGATGAGTCAGATATACATGAAACTGGTATGGTAGGTTCATGGTATGTCCTAGTTATGTGTGAGAAAGAACCGTTGCTATGGACCCCTCCGTTGCCTAGCAACGGCCGAAAATCCTCTAAATGTGGGGGTATTTTAATGAAAAAACAATCTGCAGCATTTACCCTTGAAGCAAGAATCATGAATTTTCTTGTGATTAATCCTCAGGTCATTCCCCATCAAACGGGCCCATCGCATCAGGTTCTTTTGGAGAGTCGACTGCCCATGTCCGCCGACCGGCTTGTCTGTCTGTCTGTCTGTCTGTTGGGTAGTCGATCCAGTCGAAAAGAAAAAAAATTCAATTTTTTTTTGTGAAATTTGATCAACCCTTATTATCAGTATTTCACTCGATATGTTTGTCTGTTGGGTTGTCGATCCAGTCGCAAAATTTTATTTTTTTTAATTTTTGAAATTTGCTCTACCCTTATTATCAGTTTTGTCCATCGATGTTTGTCTGCTGGGTCGATCTTGTCGAAAAAAAAATTTTTTTCAAAAAAATTTATCCTTCCCTTATTGTCACTTTTTCCGTCGATATGTTTGTCTGTCCCTCTGTTCGGTCCAGTGCTCCGTTAATACAATGGCGATTTCGATGAAACTTGGTTGGTAGGTTCATTCCATGACCAAGTTGTGTGCAAATGAAAACCGTTGCTATGGACACCACCGTTGCCTAGCAACGGGACTTTGAAATTTTCGAAATATCATAAAAAAATTAATTTTCTCGAAAATCAAAAATCGGGCCACGAGCGACTGTGTGCAGTTCATTCAGCCAGATTGTCAAAAATTTCCAGCCGGATCCTATGAAAACTGTAGGAGAAGATAGACTTTGAATGAACCCTGGTCGAAAACAATAAAAAACGAAGTTCGTTATATCTCAGAGACGAAGAGTCAGGTATACATGAAACTGGTATGGTTGGTTCATGGTATGTCCTCGTTTTGTGTGAGAAAGAACCTTTGCTATGGACCCCTCCGTTTCCTCGCCACGGCCGAAAAACCTCTAAATGTGGGGGTATTTTAACGAAAAAACAATCTGCAGCATCAACCCTTGAAGCTAGAATCATGAATTTTCTTGTGCTTAATCCTCAGGTCATTCCCCATCAAAGGGTCCCATCGCGTCAGGTTATTTTGGGTCGTCGACTACCCATGTCCACCTACCGGCTTGTCTGTCTGTGTGTGTCTGTTGGGTAGTCGATCCAGTCGAAAAAAAAAATACAAAGTTTTTTTTTGAAATTTGATCGACCCTTATTATCAGTATTTCCGTCGATATGGTTGTCTGTTGTGTCAATTGAGTCGAAAAAAAACATTTTTCTAAAAATTTTTTTTTAAATTTCATTTCCCCTTATTATCAGTATTTCCGTCGATATGTTTGTCTGTTGGGTAGTTGATCCAGTCGAAAAAAAAAAATTTTCAAAAAAAATTATTTTTTGAAATCTGTTCTACCCTTTTTTTACTTTTTCCGTCAATATGTTTGTCTGTCACTCTGTTCGATCCAGTGCTCTGTTAATACAATGGTGATTTAGATGAAACTTGGTTGGTAGGTTCATACCATGACCAAGTTGTGTGCAAATGATAACCTTTGCTATGGACACCACCGTTGCCGAGCAACTGGGCTTTGAAATTTTTGAAAAATCATAAAAAATTTATTTTTTCGAAAATCAAAAATCGGGCCAAGCTTGACTGTGGGCAGTACATTCAGCCATATTGCCAAAAATTTCCAGCCGGATCCTATGAAATCTCTCGGAGAAGATCGAGTTTGAATGAACCCTGGTCGAAAACAATAAAAAAACGAAGTTCGTTATATCTCAGAGACAATGAGTCAGATACACATGAAACTGGTATGCTCGGTTCATGGTATGTCCTAGTTATGTGTGAGAAAGAACCGTTGCTATGGCCCCCTCCGTTGCCCAGCAACGGCCGAAAAACCTCTAAATGTGGGGATATTTTAACGAAAAAACAATCTGCAGCATTCACGCTTGAAGCTGGAATCATGAATTTTCTTGTGCTTAATCCTTAGGTCATTCCCCATGGAATGGGTGCATCGCATCAGGTTCTATTGGGTTGTCGACTTCCCATGTCCGCCTTCCGGCTTGTCTGTCTGTCTATCTGTCTGTCACCGTGCATAGCTCAGTGGGTTTTGATCCAATCCTGATAAAATTTGGGTGGGAGGTTTATATCATGATATGGTTGTGTTTTCCAGAGAATGGGCGTGAGTCGGGTGAATACACTGATTCTGGCTCACTTTTCCCCATGTAAGTGAATGGCGGATTTTCAGCGATTCATATTTTTTTCCCCTAAAAAGAAAACCCTCTTTTTATCCGAAGATATTTTTATTTATCTCCCCATTTAACCTTGGGGCACTCTATTCAAATAACGAATGCAACAAGATAAAGATTTTTTCAAGTAGCAACAGAGTAATGTGATTTGTTAAAGGTGATTCTGAAGAAATATCTGAAACATGTAAGCCTTGATCACACTCTTTTTCAAATAACCAATGCATATTGTTTCACTCACTCATTGAACCTATAAAGATTTGTTCATTCTCAAATTCCTTCAATAGTTTCATTTTCTTTGCACAATCATCCCCATCTAAAATATTTAAAAATAAAACATTTGAATCTTTATATTTTTCAAGATACCCCTTTTGTGTCATTATGAAATGATATACTTCTCTTAATGATCTCATCTGACCACCTCCTGAGCCTCAGAATATTTTTTGCATAAGCCACGCCCAATTTTCATAAGCCCCGCCCACTTTTCCAAAGCCATGCCCACTTTCCATGGGATATTCCCATAAGCCACGCCCATTTTTCTAAGCCCCGCCCACTTTTACTAAGCCCCGCCTGCTCTTACATCATTTCCAATTCATCTCTGACTCAAAGAAATCACAAGAAAATTCTACAATGTTATGGTTTTGAAAAATTTCCGAACGAAGGCTTGCCTGGGCTTGCCCAGGGAATTTCCAAAGGAAACCACCCCCACCAGTCTTTCTCTACAAAAGGTTCAACCATGACTCCATTTAAAAAAAAAAAAATTGATAATGTAGTGCTGTACTGTCCTTGAGTGGGATGAGCTTGTTTGCAGATCGACTATTTGTATGGAACTAAACCTTCAAGTTGATGAACTGGATTCAAACCTCTTATCTGTTGAGGTAAGATTTTTATTTTCCTATTTTCAGTTCCTTTTAAGCATCGACTCATTTAAAAATTAAATAACTAAATTAATACATTATTCTTTTCTCTCACAGGAAATTGTATCTGAAATACAATATGAAAATACCGATTTTGCCACAACTTGGGGCGAAATTGTTGGCTTGGTTGAAGACCTTATGAGCGACTAAGACCCACAGAACGAGCTCGTCCTTGATGACCAAACCAAAGAGTTATACCTTGGAGACCTTATGAGCGACAATGACCCACAGAACGAGCTAGGCCTTGAGTGTGATGAGCTTGCTTGCAGATCGACTATTTGTATGGAACTAAACCTTCAAGTTGATGAACTGGATACAAACCTCTTATCTGTTGAGGTAAGATTTTTATTTTCCTATTTTCAGTTCCTTTTAAGCATTGACTCATTTAATAAGTAAATAACTTAATTAATACATTATTATTTTCTCTCACAGAAAATTGTATCTGAAATACAATATGAAAATACTGCTTTTGCTACAACTTGGGGCGAAATTGTTGGCTTGGTTGAAGACCTTATGAGCGACCAAGACCCACAGAGCGAGCTCAACCTTGATGGCCCAACCAAAGAGTTATAACTTGGAGACCAGCAAAATCCTGAAAAAGAGTTTTACAGCAATATTACTCATTGCGAGTTATCAAGACAATACCCACTGAACGAGTTATACCTTGATGAGCCAGAATACAAGTTTTACCTTGGAGACTCACAAATTTTGAAAAAAATCAGTAAATGAGTTCTGCCTTGATGGTTTAAATAACTACCTTGGAGACTCAGGAAAAGGGTTCTGCCAAGATGGTTCTAAATATGGGGCCTACCTTGGTGACTCACAAATTTTGAAAAAATTAGTAAATGAGTTATCCTTGGTGGTTTTAAATATGAAACCTACCTCGGAGACCTCAGAAATTTTTTTTTAAATAAGGAAATGAGTTATCCCTTCGAGACTTTGTAAGTTGGTTTTATTTTGGAGACTTGAAATGTGGGTTCTGGCTTGATAACTCACAATGTGATACATATCTTGGAAACTCAACAGGAATGTGGTTATACCTTGAAGACTTGGAAAGTTGGGTTTATTTTGGAGACTTGAAATGCTATCACTCTTTGGGATCTAAACCTATTGATGTAGTTCTTTGTCAGATGGTGCTTTATGGGAGCAAGATCAAGAAAGTTCTGGGAAGAAAGTGCAGGCTTACTCCGCCTTTCTACATCATCAAACCTGAAAGCTTTAAAAGACAGAATTGGAAGAAGAGAAAAAAAACATAAAAATAAAACCAATGTCACCCGCATTTGTCTGTCTGTCTATCTGAAGAGAGTGACCCGTATCTTGCCAAAAGGTGACCACGTGTGACTTCTTTAAGGTCACACTGAGGTGAACAGAGCTGCTATCCACCAGGAGCCACTCCTTGATGAATATCTGCCTACGAGAGATTCCGATGAGAATCGTTCTACAGAGTAACCAAGAAAAATGTGTTTGCCTCATAACGTCACCAAATGATGTCATAATGTCTCAAGCTTGACATATCTAGAAAGCACTCATCGAGGTGTTCAATTTGAGGTACTACATGATATGGTTCCTAAAACTTGAAAATTTGACCTTGGGGTCAAATATGTTTGACCTCAGGCGCTAACCATGAAGGCCAATCGCCACCAAAAACTAATCAGCTGAGCGCCAGACCATATACTACATTCCCATAAAGTTTGGAGACGATTCGATTAAAATTACTCAAAAAATAAGGGTTTTGTCGACTCCCCTGATTTGCGACAAAGTGACCTTGACCTTTGACCTTGACCTTCAAAATTTTATGCGCTGAAAGGGACCTCTATAGGCCTCTGATATGCGAAGTTACAAAAATTTCCAATGATAACTGTGCTCTGCAGAGTGATTTATACGTGATTACAGACAAAAAAAAAACATATGAAGGTCAAGGCCATCGCCACCAAAAATTAATCAGCTGAGCGCCAGACCATGAACTATATTCCCATGAAGTTTGAAGACGATCCGATCAAAATTACTCAAAAAAATCAGGGTTTTGTTGACTCCCCTGATTTGGGACAAAGTGACCTTGACCTTTGACCTTGACCTTCAAAATTTTGTGCCTGAAAGGGACCTCTATAGGCCTCTGATATGCGAAGTTACAAAAATTTCCAATGATAACTGTGCTCTGCAGAATTTTTATACGTGATTACAGACAAAAAAAAAAAAAAAAAAAAACATACAAGCTGACTAACATATCTTGCGAAAACTTTGTTTTGGCAAGATAAATATATATTGTTAGTTCTGGGAAGAAAGTGCATGCTTACTCCCCCTTTCTACATCATCAAACCTCAAAGCCTTAAAAGAGAGAATCGGAAGAAGAGAAAAAAAAACGTAAAAAAATATATAGGTGGAAATCTCATTTTGAAAAAGACATTGATTTGGGCGAGGATTGAGTTGGGGTTGAGATTTTGAATGTGAGGGTTGGGGTTGAGATTTTGAATGTGAGGGTTGGGACACACACACACACACACACACACACACACACACACACACACACACACACACAAACACACATACACACACACACACACACACAGACATCAACAAACAAAGTTAAGCCTTGACTATTCAGTTGAAGAATCTGTGTTTGGGGTTCACAGATCTAAGAACGTCCCCCTTGACACATTATATACTGTTATACACTTCGGACTTGGCCCTCGAGTGTCCACAGCGGTCTATAGGAGGAGGAAGTGAAGCGCCAACCCAATTTTCCCATTGCACACACATTATATACTGTTATACACCTTGGACTTGGCCCTCGAGTGTCCACAATGGTGTATACTAGGAGCGAGTGAAGCGCCAACCCATTGCTCCCATTGCACACACATTATATACTGTTATACACGTTGGACTTGGCCCTCGAGTGTCCACAACAGTGTATAGTAGGAGGGAGTGAAGCGCCAACCCATTGCTCCTATTGCACACACATTATATACTGTTATACACCTCGGACTTGGCCCTCCAGTGTCCACAACGGTGTATCGTAGGAGGGAGTGAAGCGCCAACCCATTGCTCCCCCACACACACACACACACACACACACACACACACACACACACACACACACACACACACACACACACACACACACACACACACACACACACACACACACACACACACACACACACACACACACACACACACACACACACACACACTTTGTCTTTTCAATTTATCTTTGTCTTTTCTAATTCCTGTGAATAAAATGAACCTAAAATCTCTTCCCCTTCCAAATCATATATCTTATAAGTCCAAGGAACCGTATCTATAACATAAACAATTTTTAAAAGTTCATTCGTCCATCGTTTAATATAACCTTTTTCAAAATGAGATTTCCACCTATATATTCTTACGATATCACCAATTTTGAACTTAGATTTTCTGACATTAATCTCTTTTTCATATCTTAATTGTGTAAATGTTTCTGATGGTTTCATTTTGTTGACATGAGAATCGTGTCATTATACTTATCCACAATATCCTGAATAAAAGATGACCATTGTTGTGAACCGAGTTGTGTGAATTTTTTTATATAGTCTCTCTTTTAAGGTACGATTAAAACGTTCAACAACAACTGCCTTCCCTTCATTAAAGGTACTGTATAATGTAATACTGTTATTTTTTAGAAAATTCATAAATGTCTTGTTATAAAACTCTCTACCCTCATCAGTCCACAATTTTTTCGGTTTTCTCTTACATTTATTAAATATCTGTTGAAAAGCTAACATAAGAGTATTACCTGTTTTGTTTTTTAAAGGGACAACCCACGCATATCTACTCCTCAAATCAATAACGGTTAAAGCATACTTGTACCCCTTATCATTATTGAGTTCAATCAAATCAGCAGACCAGATATAATCAACTTCCTTGGAATAAACCTTCCTTCTCTGAAACTTTGTAAATATTGGTTTATGGAATTCATCAGCTAATTGCTCTTCAATCTTAATGACATCATTAGAGCCTATAAGTTTTTGAATTTCCAAGTCCAAGTTTCAATTTTGCACTGATCATCTTCTTCACGATGAACCGATCAACTTTTTCTCTCAAGGTTGGATTTTGTATCAGAGACAAATTATACAACATTTCTCTATCGGCTTCATGCTTTTCTTCCAACGTTGTGGTATTCCCATAATCAATCTCGTGCCTCATGCACACTTCATCAACCCTAATGATGGGTTTGCTCCATAGTTTAGGATTGTCTGCCTCATCTCATCTTTTATCCAAGTTTGTGCCTGAACCACAGAAAGAATACCCTGGTAGATGTAATTCCCCCAGTATTCCAGTAGTTGTAAATTTACTTCCTGATAAAAACTTTTGAATATCTCCTCCGAGTTTGTGTTTGGAGATAAATTGATTTTTTTTTTTTGAGCCACACACTGAACATATACCTTTTTGTATAACCCTGTTATTTTAACTTTTAAAATATGAGATGTTTTTAGTATTAGTTTTCTTTTTACATTTGAGACAATAACTCATTTATTTATGAAAAAAATTCCGACAGAGTGCAAAAACCTTTTGAGTTTCCAACATGCACATTTGAATCTTAATTTTTAAAACATAAAGAATCATTAGAAATGCCTTCACTCTCTCCTCCATTTATTTAAGAAAAAAATAAAAAAAACTTTAATTAACAACAATATCCTCTCCATGAAAACGATGTCAACGGTCTTGTCGAAAATACTGCTAATAGACTTGTCAATTCTTTGTTTTCCTCCTCGGTGGGTTGAGTTATTTTCTGTAATGCCACCAATCTTTTTCTAATCTCACTGGTTTCCATATTTATTCATTCTCGCTCTTTCCTCCCTCTCCTCTCTTTCCTCCTTCTCTCTCTCTCTCCTTCTCTCTCTCCTTCTCTCTCTCTCTCCTTCTCTCTTCTCTTTCTTCTCCCTTTCCTTTTTCTCTTTCTTCTCCCTCTCCTCCTTCTCTCTCAACTTCCTCATCCCTTACTATTCTTGAATCACTCACACCCCATAGAATATCATACATATATTCATCAGGATTTCTTGTTATTCCTGTATCCAAAATAAGTTTTTTTTTTACAACAGGAAACCAATTAAATTTCTTTTGAATTTCTAAAAGAGCCTTACGTTTTCTTAACTTTATAATTTTTTCATTATTTAACATTCTAATTAAATCTAAAGTTGTCGGTTTATCAACATCAGCATAATGCCAATCTTTTATTGAAAATACCTCATTCTTATGTTGTATAACATATTTATAAAAATACCGAATACCCTTTTCTTGAAGGTATGCTTGGACACAGAAATGATAATTTTCTTGAAGCCTTCTTGCCATCATTTATGTATTAGAAATATATGTTCGAATAATATTAGGACACGAAACACCTCCCCATCTTCCCATAGTTAAATCATTTTGTATTTCCCTACTTATTATATATAATCCTGTTTTTTCTGTTTTCATGATATAAACTAGGGCAAAACCATTATTATATTTACCCTTATTAAATTCTTTAATTTGTTCTTTACTAATCATCGCTCAACAAAACTCATTCTCTATACCAAGTGGATAATATTCTTCCTTACGAGACTGATTTAATTGCTCCAGGTCTTTTAGGTCAATTTTAAATGACCAATTATACCCTAAATCATTCATATCATACCCCCATTGTTCTATTCTCATGCAAACGATACGCCCTTCTTTATAAAAATTTATTTTAACTCGAACTGTGAATTCTGTATGACCTGGAGATAAAATCAACACTTCTGTATCTTTGGAATACACGGCCATTTTATTTAAGGATATATATTGTGATAAATCGCTTAATCTCACCAAGTCATTCGCTTCAGTCGGGCTTGGATAATTTTTTAATTCATAAGCATTTTTCATATTAATATTTTTGGTTATATTATATTTATGTCGTTCAGCCTGTGCCTTTGTGTAATAATTTGATAAATCAATATCCAGTTCTTGGGATACACCAAAGATAGAACCATCTTTCCCAACATAAGTCATTTATATTAGATTAAAAATAATGTCATAAAAAAAATTTATATTTGTTGAGCTGAAATAACACATACAGACATAATTGACCACAACACTTGGAATTTAATTCTTGGACTTGAAATGTTTGATAAACACCATTCTGTAAGAATTTTATGACTTCAACAGGTGGTGGAAGACCAAAACTATCAAAATAATATTTGTCTTGATTATTAAAAATATAAACCCAATGAGAACCGTTCCCATTATTATCTTCTAAGTTCTTAATAATATTCTTTGTATGTTTAGGCACGTTTGTTAATTCATCTCTCGTACAAATAACCATATTATGAATTTTTAATTTCTTACAATATTTGACAAGTTGTAAACTTTCCAAATTCTTTAAACCACTCATCAATGCTCATTTATTTATTAGAAATATATAATCCATTACCCCTTTTAGTTAATTTTACACCTGCTTGTGCGATAGAAGAAAGCATATCTCCAACTAACAATCTCGCTTTATCAGGCAGACCTTCAAGTTTTTCAGCAAAATCTACAATGACACCACTTCCACTAATTTGTTTCTCCAACTCTTTGTTATGTCTTTCCAATTCTTTTTGAGCCTGGAGTTGAGCCTTCCTTTCATTGGCAGTTTTCACCGCTGTTGAAATACCACCCGTCAATGCTCCAACCGCATTTAAACCAGCAAATAAAGGAATTAGAAATGAGAGAAATCCTCCACTCGTCTCTCTTATTGAATATTTTTTCAACATTGGTTTTGTCATTTTAATTTTAAGTGAGCCAGTATCATTCAAGATTTTAACCTGTTCTCTTGTGAACAAAATATCAATTCTTACTGCTCCATTTCTCTGAATTGTATTAACGATAGTCGTACAAGGCTTTTGATTTTGAACACAAGATGATAGTTTATGAAGATTGATTTGATTAATATATACCCCAGTTGGTACTTTGCCACTCATTTATTTAACAAAAAATGATGTGAGACTAATCATAACACCATTATCTGTATTAATCTGCAATTCTGTTTCTTCCAAAAGCAAACATTATGTATCAACTTCTTCACTCTCTCCTCTTTCAATATACAGGGAAGTATCCACTCGATTAGACTTTATAGTTTCCTTTTGAGCACTCTGGTCAAACGCATAGATTGTATACAAACTTTTAAATGCTGTCATCTCCAAAATAGGTTCTTTATTTCAATTACTTTCGCACACCTTTTGGTCAGACTTGTATGTCTCAACAAAATCATTTTTTTCCCAATTAATTTCCAATCTATCTCGTGGGTAAAATGTTCCATTTCGAGAAACACGAAGTTGTTTCACCTTTGCATTATCACTCAATGCATTATTCTTATCCATCGCAGTATCACCATCTGGCTTTTTAAAAATGATCCACAGATATCGTGGCTTTCCTTCAAGAACATCAAAATTCCACGTGTAAGTGGTTTGGTTGAGTTTAACGTGTTGACATCTTCGTTTGGGGTATGATGCACCGATTGGTTTCTTTGAGTTAAGTCTTCTCTTCAACATCTCTTCTGTTTTAAGATTAGGAGTATATTCACGAATATACAAACTCATTTAATCAATTCCAAATTTATTCTGATTACCAAAACCACCAGCAACACCAAAAAGTAATCTATTTTCATTATTATTCCTTTGGAGTTGAAATCTAATTTTAAGACCATACAGATCTTTATCATGATCACAAAATCCAAATATACCTTTAAGAGGAACTGCCACAGTAAAACTATTACCTGCTTTTGTATCATCATTATACATTCCTTTCCTTTGATTATATCCAGGGTCTGTTTTGTTCCCGTTGACATATCAGGAATAAAACCTTCGACAGACCCCTTTCCCATTCTATCACTAAATGAATAAAGTGTAAATTTCATCATTTCAGATGTAGCAGAGACATAATCAACCGCCTCAACTTCTTGTGTTCCAATGTACAAACGAACACTATCAAACATTTTCCAGAAGAAATCATTTACGAGTGTAGTGTTTGTTTATGTTAGTCACAACCTGAGTGAATGTAAATTTACACAACAAGAAACTTTCGGATAGATTCAAATAAGTTTGTTGATTATTTATTTCAAAACTTTTTGTACCATTTGCATTCCAGTCTGTTCCAGTTATTGTATTTACCTTGAAGTAATCTTCTTTTTTAGTGGAATTTGAGATAATAATAGTATCATCCAAATCATGGATACTATCAATTGCTTCCATACTTGAATTTATTAAGGAAAAAAGATGTTAAAACTTTTGAAAACCTGATCCAAGTATTCAAATTATTTTCTGTCATTCTTGGGGAGACAACTGAGTTTTGCCTTTCTTAATTTCTTTTATTGCTTGTAATTTATGAGATTCCTTTTGGGCATCTTTTATACTCTTCATAGCACCTGTTACATTTCCCACAGCAGAAGCAGTTGAACCAATTAGGTCTTTATGTTTAAGAATACTTGAACCGATACCCATTAGAGTATCAATTATCCCATCTCCTCTAAATTGATGTCCGACACCCCTTTGTCTCATAGGTTTATAGTATCCTCTACCAATATACGTACATTCGCCCTTGTCGTATGGGGAAAGGAACATCCCATCCCCTGTAATTATTTTATATTTTCCCAGCTCGTGTTTCCTCACAATAACCATCGTATATATTTATTGGAAAACTTCACGTAGGTGAATTCTGATGGATATAACTTCTCCATTAAAAGAAATCATATGATTATCTTGGTCGGTTATCCTAAAATTTACTCTGTGTATGGTTTTTCCTGACACGGGGAGATAAACCAAATTTTTGGGTTCCATATTGAATTTATAACCAATTGGGGTTGAGTATGCACTGAATGAAAATATTGTATTTGTTTTTATTCCATCATTATAAGCACCATCAATCAAATCACAGTGAATTAACACCGAATATATTCCTGAGGATATTTGAATGAAATTATCACTGTAAAACATCCCATTAGTTTCAATCTTTTTTGAGGAGAAACCAAATAACTCTCTAAATGAATTATCAATTGTGAAATCAACCTTGTAGTTATTTTTAACTTTAATCGTTGATTTTGAAGTATGTTTTTGAATGTCTATAACAATATTTTTTGGTTCATCACCCTGTTCTTTCATTAGACGAGCAATTTCGGAAGATATTTGAGAAATCTCATATGCTCCGGGTGAGAATGTTATCGTTTTGTATCCACTTCCCGTATTATAACTAAACTTGTCATTTTTCTCGGTTATATTAAATAAGGTATTATAAGTTTCCATGAACAATAAAGATGCCTCATATTCTTTTGTTGTGTCGAGTTGTAGTGGGTATGGGAATGAAGATGTGTGGTTGCTTGTTGTGAAATTGAAACTCAGGATTGTGCGAAAAGAAATGTCTTTATATTGATATTTATTAATTATTTTCATGTTCATCAACTGGTCTAAAATGGCTGCTGCTTCATTAAAACAATTGTTATTTCCAGCCTTCTTACTGCCTAACAACAATAACAGTCAATTAACTAATTGTGATGGGTCATTTGGAAGAAAACTAACACCTGAACCAAGGATACTTAAAGCCTGAATAATGTGTTTCTCCTTTTCATTCTTCCTACTTTTACCAGAAAGAATAGCCCTGTAATCAACAGAGTTCAACAGATCAATATATACTTTATCATCATTATTTTTCATATCCTATGGTTTGTCAATATACTTTGATTCATCCCTCACAGTTGAACCTTGTCTTCCATCTTTTGTGAGAAGAAACATTAATCTTGGAGTTAGTTTGACAGGAGGTTGAGCAGAACTCAAGAACCTTAATTCATCATTAAATGTCAATACCTTTTCTTGAACAAGATGAAATATTCCTGGTTGTTCTGTTGGAATGAGTCCTGCTTTGGTTTTTGAATCCACTGAATATTCATTGTTTTGAAGAGCATTTACAAGATCATCACGGGGTCTATTCATATCTTCAAGTTGTTGAAATAATCCTTCATCATCATCATATTCTAATTCTCCTATATGCTCTAATTCTTCCTCCGTCATTTGACTTTCTCGGAGTATATTTTATTGTGGGAACTGTGGAAACATCTATAATTTTTTCTTGGGAAGTTTGTAAAAGTGGTTTAAAAAATTTCTCTTGTTTTCTTTCAAATGCTTCTTCACCCGTTAGTTTTTGTCTGTGTTTCTTCTTTATGTCTTCCTGTTGTTTTACAACTTTTGAAACCAACTCTTGATGTTCCCTAAATCTTCTTATTCTTTCTTTCGCATCCATTTATTTATTGTAAAATATCATTTAATATCTCATCTTGTTTCACAACAATATATTTATATTTTTCAGTCGTGTGTTTCATGTAATCCCCAAATTCCTTTTTACTTCATAATGTAGAACAATTGTCTCTCCAAAAATTGTTTATATCTATTGAATTTCACTTGAATAAAATAAAAGTATTAGCATTATTTCTGATGGAACGACGAGGAAGTTGAAAGTACGATTGACTAAGATAAATACAATTACAAGAAGAATGTATCCCTCTTGTGTAGTAGTTGTCCATTACCGTTTGGTTTCTCTCATTAACACAATCATCAAAGATAACGATGTTCTTTTTAGATTTATCCAAATCTTGGGGAGATGGAATATCATCCGTATTATCACGAAGAATACAAGTTGTCGGTTTTGATTTCTTTTTACATCTCTGTTTATCACAAAATAGTTGAATTATATCTTCAGTGATATAATCATTTTGGTTTTTTTGAAGTTTAAATAAACCGATTATGTCTTCTTTTTGAAGACCAGCATTAAAACCTTGTGAGAGTAGTTGATACTCTGGTTGAAAACTCGACTTTCTGAAAATTATAAAATTATCATAATCTAAAAAGTTGGGAGTCAGGAGCATCTTCAAAAGTAAGCAGGTTTTTCCACATCCGCTTGAACCAACTATGAGGCATCTTAATGAATTTGGAAGATTTTTATGGTTGTTAAATTTTATCATATTTTCCTAAATGGGTAAAAAAATCATTCATTTATATGTTTAGAAAACAGGTTATTTAATTTATTATTGGCTTTTTTAGAAACTCTATATTTTATCCTAAGTTCAGGTTTCATGCATCCTAAGTTCAATTATTTTATTCATGCAAGATCTTGTGTTGATATTTCCCTGAAAATCACATCCATGAATAATATATAACAACAATCCTTTGAACGTTTCTCTAATACGTTCAGTTTCTTCCATTGCAAGGAAAGGTGTGTTATCACCCTCATACTTTACATTCATTTCTCTAATCAATCTTGTAAAGTAATTCATTTTTGGTGTAAATCGAAAAGAATTATTTTCCATTTTATATTTTTTATTATCATTAATTAGAAGATAATCACAGAATATACATTGTTTATAAGCTTTTGACTCTGTGTTTAATCCCCGTCTTTCACACGCAGGACAATTCTCAAATTTGTCATATGGAGAATCAGGGAATTCAAGAGGCTCAAAAGTGAGTAAACTTTTCATATTTATAAAGTAAAACTTTACCCAAACTGAAATTCATCTTCGATTTCATCTTCGACACTTTCAGAATCATCTATACTTTCGTAACTATCGTTTGAACACAAACTCTCGGTATCATAATCACTCTCATAATCTTCAAAATCTTCAGTTGAATATTGACTCATATTTAATGAGTGGAAAAAAAACATTACCATCGATATCTATATACTTTTTTCATAAACAGATTCAACTACTATATTTTTTATATTATAGGTAATTTTAAAATGATCCTTAACTACTCTTGAATGAAATGTCATTTCACCAGATATATTAACATCCTTTATTTCATCAAGATTTACATCTTTAGGGTTGTTGAAAAAAATACAAATTTCTCCTTGCATATTACAGATGGCCTTGTCTTTTCTTTCTAAAGCTTCATCCATAAGGTTTTTATTTTTTGATAGTTTGTCTTGTTTCATTACTTTTTCTAGTTTTGAATATATTACCAGAAATAGAGGAGAAACTTTTGTTAGAGATACTTTAATTGATGTTCTTACAGGTATACTGAAAGCCCTTCCACTGAAGGAAATTGAAGAACTCATATTATTGACCATAATTGTTTTTATCCAATAGTTGTTATATTTATCTTTGTTCAATTTTACATCCTTGACATATTTCTCAGTATCTTTTACAAATGAAGAGATTGATTGAAACTTGTCTTTTGTATCTTGCAACATTGTATTTATTAAGTGAAAGAGTTGGAGGATAAAGTTGTTTTAAGTACAGATTCACCTGTAAAATAAACGAAATTTTCATCAAGAAAATTTTAGTTTAAGCAAAGTTTTATTAAATAAATATGGTGAATACAACGTACTGCGATGTTTGTCATCACAAATATAAACATTCTAGAAAAGACCTCCGAACCAACAAACACATATAATCTATTTCATCAAATATCTCCTCGAGTTGGAAAGAAAACATTGTGATATCTGCTCAAAGGATAGTTTGAAGAGTAGTTATAATAGACAACTTCAATCACAAAAACACAAGAAAAATGAGTTTAAATTAAAGGGAGACTATTATATTGAAAACACTGATGGGGCATTTAAATGGCATATAAAAATAAGGATTTCTCAATTTGGAGAACCCGGTCCATCATCAATAGCTGAATCAATTGAAGTAGTGAAACCTGATGTTGAAAAGGTTTTCAAAAAGACATTAAAAGAAATGAAAACTTTAAAGTTTTATATGGGAGTGAAAATTAAGATGAAAAGACAAGATGAAGAACAAACTCCTTATATGAGAACAGATCTTCATTTTATAACATCATTTCAAGATTTTTTGAATGGTGGGGTTTATGAAGAACTATCAAGACAAGAGGAGGATGTTGATAATACAGTGGTAGGAAGTGGATTTAATATTTAAAAAATCATCTTTTAAGATATACACATTCTAAAATCAAACCCTCTTAAAGCTTCTTCTTCTATTGAATTTCCAAAGAAATTGTGAAATGTGAAATTCTTCTATTGAATTTCCAAAGAAAAGAAATAAAACTAAAGAAGGCAGTTGTTAATATTAAGAACAATGATAATAAATGTTTTCTCTGGTCTGTTCTTGCTCACTTACATCCACCAAAATGTAATTCAGAAAGAGTAAAACAATATATGAAATATGAGAATATCTTGGACATTAAAGATTTTAAATTCCCAATGCCACTAACAGATATTCCTAAATTTGAGAAAAAGAATAATCTTTCTATTAATGTATATGGATTAACGGATACAAACAAAGTTCAAATATAAAAAATTTCAAACAACTATAAAAATGAAGAAACATGTTTCTATAATAACCTTTATGAAGAAGAGATAAGTGATAAGGAATATAAACATGCACAAGAAATTTGGAAAATATTTAAGATAAAGAACCTTGGAGAATATCATGATTTGTATCTAAAAACAGATGTTTTATTGTTAGCTGATGTGTTTGAAGCTTTTAGATCACTCTGTCATTGTAAAAATTGTTATGGATTAGATCCTACCCACTATTTCACAGCTCCTGGTTTAGCTTGGAGTGCAATGTTGAAAATGACAAAACAAGATATAGATTTAATCAGTTATGTAGATATGCTTTTGATGATTGAGAAGTCCAAGAGAGGTGGAACATCACAAGTATGTTCAAAAAGATATGCTAGAGCAAATAATAAATATCTTCTAAATTATGAGAGTGAAAAAGATAGTAATTACTTGATGTATTTTGATGCTAATAATTTGTATGGATGGACAATGTCTCAATCTCTGCTTTATAGTAAATTAGAGTGGGTGGAAGAAAAGGATTATGAAAAGGCTTTCATGAATATTGATATTTCTTCTCAAGAGGAATTGAATGAGGAAGAAGAAGGTTATTATTTTGAAGTTGATTTGAGGTACCTGAGTGATCCTCATAATAAGCATAAAGACCTTCCTTTTGCATGTGAGAAAGAAACCCCAAAGAAAGAATGATTAAGTGATTATCATAAAAGTTTTAATATTAAAGGTAAATCAACAGAAAAGTTATTAACAACATTCTATGATAAAGAGGGATATGTTTTGCATCAAAGGAACTTGAGACAATATTTATCTGCTGGGTTGAGAGTTGCTAAAATTCATCGAGTTTTAAAATTTAAACAAAGTTCTTGGATGGAAAAGTATATTAAATTCAATACAGATATGAGAGCAAATACAAAAGTAAAATTTGAAGGGGACTTTTATAAATTAATGAATAATGCTGTATTTGGAAAGACTATGGAAAATGTTAGAAACAGACAAAACATTAGATTCGCAACATCTTGGAAAGAAGTTTCTAGATTGATAAATAAACCAAGTTTTGAGAGAGAAAAGGATTTTTCAGAGAACTTTTCTGCTATTCATATGAAAAAGGAAAGTATTGTCATGGATAAACCAATTTATATTGGAACAGCAGTTCTTGATTTATCAAAGATATTGATGTATGATTATTTGTATAATGACTTAAAGAAAGAGAATGGCGAAAATGTTTCATTGTTGTATATGGACACATAGTTTTATTTTAGATATAAAAACTGAGGATGTTTATAACGATATGAAGAAAAATATTGGAGTATATGATCCAAGTAATTTTAGTAAGAAGAGCGAGTTATTTTCAAAAAAGAATTAAAAGGTTATTGGTAAGTTTAAGGATGAGTTTGGTGGAAAAGTAATGAGTGAGTTTATTGGATTAAGAGAAAAAGGCATATGCTTATAAGTATGTTGATCAGATTGATAAAAGGTTAAAGGGAATAAAGAAATATGTAATCAGGAAATCAATAACTTTTAGAAATTATTGTAATTGTTTGATGAATAAGAAAGAAGCATATAGGAAAATGAATGCAATAAGAAGTTATAAACATAAGATATATAGTGAAGAAGTAAATAAAAAGTCATTAGGAGCCTTTGATGATAAGAGATTTATTTTTGATAATGGAATAGATTGTGTTCCATGTGGATATTGTATGATAGAGTGTATAGAATAGATTGTGTTCCATATATACACAAGTTTTAATGATGGGAAGATGGGTTAGGGTTTTTAAAGGCTACCGCCACATTTTTCACAATATATAAATGGTCTAACCAAGTATTAATCAAACTAAAGAGTGGAGAAAATCTCAGTCTTGGTTTATAAATGGAAAACATAATGAATGTGAAAAATATCAAATAAGTCTTATTGAAAAAATAACTAAAACAAAGGTAAATAAAACAAATAAGCGAATCAATTTAAAAACCAATAAGTTAGAGTATGTAAAGAAAATAATAAATATCCTTGAATGGACTGAAAACTTTGATGGTTATCAATTGAACAATGGAAAAATAATTTACTACAATATCAAAATGATATGCAACTCAGGGGGTGGTCAGATGAGATCATTAAGAGAAGTATATCATTTCATAATGACACAAAAGGGGTATCTTGAAAAATATAAAGATTCAAATGTTTTATTTTTAAATATTTTAGATGGGGATTATTGTGCAAAGAAAATTAAACTATTGAAGGAATTTGAGAATGAACAAATCTTTATAGGTTCAATGAATGAGCTAAACAATATGCATTGGTTATTTGAAAAAGAGTGCCCCTGGGCTTACATGTTTCAGATATTTCTTTAGAATCACCTTTAACAAATCACAGTATATTCACCATTGTACTTGACTACTTGAACAAATCTTTATCTTATTGCATTGGTTATTTGAAAAGAGTGCCCCAAGGTTAAAAGTGGAGACAAATAAATATACCTTGGGATAAAAAGGGGTTTACTTTTTAGGGAAAAAAATATGAATCGCTGAAAATCCCCCATTCACTTAAATGGGGAAAAGTGAGCCAGAATCAGTATATTCACCCTACTGGCGTGCTGCACCCATTATGGGCGCACCACGCCAAAAAAACATGTTTTTTAGGGGGTGGCCGATTTCAAGTTACATCTTCTCCGAGGGGATTGTCAAATCTGGCAGGGGTTTCAGTGTTTTGTTAGCCCAATGGCAGCTGCATAGCCCCACGGAGCTCGATTTTTCATTTTCATCCCAAGGTCAAGGTCATAAGGTCACGAACTTAAAAAATTGCGAATTTTGACATAAAAATCATACGACCGCCCAAACTTTGAGAACTAGGATGACAATATTTTTTATGCATAATCTTAAGGTCATTCCCCACCTAAAGTTTTCAAATCATTTTGCTCTATCTCGATCACCTTGCCCGTGGCGCCCCCTTCATGTTTGTTTTTACACTGATTTCATTAAAGTATGGATAATCCGAGGAGTGCGAAATGCCATATAACCTATATGACGTTATATTGTTCCTGGAATGTTCCAGAGGAAGTTTTGCACCAAAGGTCATAATCCTTGACCTTTGACCTTTAAAATTCACAAAGGTCAAAGTTGTGGGAATCAAACCGGGTTTTTGACCTTCTTCGACGAACTAACTCCAATAAGCTATAGCACGTATCCTGTTTCCTTATTTTAAAGTCCACAACATTGTTTTGTGACCTTTAAAGGTTATGCAACGGTCAAATTTTGAAAGTTGTTGAACGAAACCGGGTTTTCGACATTTTGCAGCTAATAACCGGTCACTCGTACCACATCATGTTGATCATTTTTATGACTTGGTCAAAAATTATCACATTGTCTCGTCCTTGACTTCTGAAACAATCTACATCGTCAAATACCACTCGTGAACCATTGTCGTCTCCAGACTTTTGGTAACTATTTTCTTTATCTCACAAAAGTAACTTGTATAAACTAAGTCCCCTTTTTATGTTACCCTCTTCTTATTCTTCTTAAACGGCCCCAATTATTCCCACCTTGTGTGGTCAGCCAGAGGGATTGGTTCTGGCTCAAGTTTTCTTGCAATCGACTTGTCAGGCCTGATGTTTGTCTGGCAGGAATTTGTAATTTCTTCAGGGTGCCGGCGATAACTCACCTTCACATCGACAAAGACACAGTAGGATCTTTATCGTCCACCAATGGTCAGATTTCTGGCAGACGTGTCTTCATGTTTAACATTCTTCCTCTGGACGGACACACACACACACACACACACACACACACACACACACACACACACACACACACACACACACACACACATATTGATGTATTGTTCAACAGAGTAACAGTTTATAACTGGGTTGGGATCCGAATCCAGGCTCGAGAAAGTTTCCTTATTTTGTTGTGCTGGAATATTAGTTGTGATGACAAGGTCTCCAGCGAAAATCTTTAACCATTGCCTCAACCCCCCAAACGAACATCACAAATACTAGTGTAAGAACCATATGTTTTGGTAGTGATGCCAATGTCCTTGAGCAAGGAAGGGCGGCCAAACCCTCGGTGCCTTTGATAATTTCAAGCAATTGACATTAATGAGAGCAGATACATTCATACAAGTAACTGTGTGCAGCTTATAGTGAATCTGATTGGGAGTACATGTATGGATACAGGTCCATGAAAAAGCATTCTACAGTTCCTGGCTTCCTGTCACCTTTCATCATCCGTTAGTTATTCATCTGTCTTTCCTTTGTTTCTCTGTGTTCTTTGCCTCCCTTTTTGAATGGAAATGGAGATGGCATGGCTTGCACTACTAATCAATCACTTTGTCCTACTCAGAACATTCGTTTTAAAACAGTCATTGATGGCAGTTATTGATGTAAACTTTTGCAAACACTTTTACATTGCCATAGCAGTTTTGTAAAAAAAAGTCTCTTTGATTGGTCCTCTGCTAATATGGATCTAACTCTAGTAACATAATAATAATAATATAATCATTATGAGTGCCTTCATGAGGAACTTTAATGTATGGGGAGGCCATTAAGCCCATCAGGCCAGTGCAATGGTTGCCATCCTATGGTTGCTTGTCCATGTTCTATCCTTAAATTCTGAGCATTAAGCAAGGAGGCAGCACATGCCATTATAAAACTCTTTGGTATGACTCGGCCAGGGTTGGAACCACCGACCTCCCAGACTCTCCAAGCATGACCACCAAATCTGGTTAAGATATCTATCTGCTAACTTAGTAATTTATCCATATCACTTGTCACCCATGCAATTCATTTCATTATCATAAAGTTGTGCTGGACACCCTCTGTGACCCTCCATCCATCAAAGGCCCTTGTCATGGTTCATGGTTATTTCGAAACACTTTTATGACTCAAAAATGTTGTCTCCACTGCAAACCCATAATTGCAAGCCTGAATACACACATCCCGAAACGAGCAACATGAAGTGAGGATAGGGACACAGCATGAACGGGCAGCAAATGTAATTCAATGCCTTCTTGGTTAGTCATTCATCTTAGCTATGTGCAGGATTTGAATATTTCCAGAGGCTGACTCGGCTAACTGCACGCCTGGACCACTCGAGGAAATGAGTAAACAACTCCCATTGACATGCTATCTAAATGCATGGATAAAGTTGTCACTTGCGCTGCTGAAGTTAACATTTTGTGCTTTCATTGGACATTTTATGAAAATATTTGAAGTTTATGCATGTTTTGCAACTGAACAGGGTAATACACACACACACACACACACACACACACACACACACACACACACACACACACACACACACACACACACACACACACACACACACACACTTTGCTGAGCAAGTGAAACTGCTTATTGCATTTCCAGTCTGCCTCAATCCAATCTTTACATGTCACGGAGCAACAGCCACCTGCCAATGACCTTACAGACACAGAAAAGCTTTTGGCAGGCATTGTAAGAATTTTCCTTTGAGGACACTGAAAACTGACCGATCTAAATGGGGCAAATGATACGTTGTGAACAGTGAGATGCAAAAAAAAAGAGGTACAAAAAACAGTGCGTACAACCTCAAACATCATCATTGGTCTCATTGCAAAGGGGTTGTGAGACTATTGTAATGTCCCTGTATGTCTGTGTTCACCTCTCCATATGTTTGGTTCAAAAATTTTTTATCTGCAGCCGCTTGTCCGATCGATTTCAAACATCGGAGGGACTTCGCATGGAGAATATTTTGTTGATCACTCTGACATCATAGGTCACATGGTATGGCAACCATATTGGATTAAAGGAAAAAAAATGGGCATCTCCGAAACTGCTCAACAACAAAAAAATTGAAACTTGACACGTGCCTTGGGGTATATAGGGTGACAACAATGACATCATCGGATAACTGGTATTCCAGCCATAACTGGTTGAATTGAAATCCTTATCTGAAAATTCTAAAACTTCACATATCTGATCTACAGCCCGAGTACATTTATGACATCATGTGGTTTGGTGGCCATATTGGATTGAAAATTTAAAAAAACATCAGAAAACATTCAAAAACTATCTTCTTTTCCAAAACCGCTTAACAGATTGATGTGAAATTTCATACATATGATCAACTAGCTGTGGGGAATAGTTTGAATTTTTTTTTCTTGTTCACCTTCGTTGACACAATTTAGCCTGATGGCACAAAACTGGTTGTTAAATATCCTAATAATCAATCAATAATAAATTAAGCTCTGGATAATGGCAATGTATGTGACATAATAGGATGCATGAATGATACGGTTATATGGGCCATAATAGCAGTGGGCCATAACAATAGCATGTTCATGAGTTAACGACGGGTTCTTTTTTATTCAGAATGAGCTCGTGAGGCGAGAGTATGCGTTCTACAAAGCAACGTTGTCGTTGTTGTTGCATATTACACAATTTTAGAGGTGGGCTAAAGCGTTTAAAGAAGAAAAGGAAAGTTTGAATATGTAATCAAAATTCTAGCAAAGAGGAAAGAAGCTTTGTGACTGTTCCTGGTGAATTTATTTTTTCCCATATTATTTCACCCAGGATTATGTGGTGCAATTATCATGTCATGACATATTGAGAGAGCATTGTTATCTTTGGAGTATCCACCTGTGTAGATTATTGAGATTAGCGACCTCCCCTCTCTCTCCCTTGTCATGTTGGTTATCCTTTATCGCAGCCTACGCTACCTCCTCGTGGGTGATCATTCTCAGGCTTGTGGATATTTTCACTTTCATTCCAACCAAGCTTTAACTTGTTTCCTGCTGTGGCTTTTCCTCTTTGAACATTCTCTCCCATCCTTTCATGTAATTCCTGTTATTATGCTTCCTTAATTTAATGATAACAGCTTTTTGCCTCCCCCAGTATGTACATGGCACTCTTTTGTCTTCCGACAACTTTTGCCTTCATTTTCTTGCTTATCTCTTGATTATATTTGCTCTTCGATACAGGCCTGGTCTTGTCATCTCAAACAAACAAAAAAACTCAAACAAACTTCTGGCAAAAAGGTGTTACAAACAGTATTTGTGTAAACATTGAATGCAGTGTTTCATAAAACAACAATATAGCTGAATTCCCACCAATGTTCCTAAAATCAAGACAATAGTGTTGCTTCCCAGTGTATAAGGATGAGGGTGGGGTGCTTCACACCTCTTGAAGTGTCGTATATGTTTCAAGGCTGGTGACGATAAAGAATTGGAATGATCCATGCGGCAAATGCACACCTTCCATTTTGGTTGCTATTTCACTATAATCCTCATGTGGACCTGTTTTTTTTTAGTTTATTATGTAGAATCGGGCTGGCAGGATGGCCTGGATGTATGCGTCTAAGATATCTAGTCAGGTTCGAATCTTGGCCCAGCTATAAGCTCGGATCCCAGTGTTTCACAGGCAGGGTGATTAATCAATGTGAGCGCCCTCCCTCTGGTGGACGTGAAACGGGCGTCCTGTCCAGCAGCATTAGTTGGTGGACGTTAAAGATCGCATGGTGTCCATTGCGAAGAATAGTCAAGTTATTTACGGAATCGTTGGCCAAATTCCTGCCCTGACTGCCTGAGTCAGAGTGGTGATCTGACCGGTATTGCAGCCAAGTTAAAGCTTCAGCATCACCAAAACTGAATAGGGCATGGTATACAATGATGATGATGATGATGTATAATCACTGACCTACACAGCAGCTCTGAGAGCATTTGCAGTTGTCATCATTATATAATGCTTAATGGACCAAGGGTGTCACTTTTGGCATCATTGGTGTGGCTGGGCCACTGATACATTGCCCTCACACAATAAGGCAGACATTGGTAATTTGGCCAGGACCTCTTTGTAAAAGACCTCATGGGTTCTTGAACATCCACCAACTAACGCCCTCAGATGGAACACCCAGCTTGACTTACAATACTAGTTCCCTTAAAAAGAATTTCAATGCAGGAGGATATTAGGCCCATCAAGCCTGTGCTATGGTTACCAACTTATTGTCGTTTGTTCGTATTGTATCCTTTTAAATGCTGAGTGTCAAGCAAGAAAGCAGCAAATACCATTTTTAAAGTCTTAAGAGGTATTACTTGGCCAGGATTCAAATAATCATTGCTCCACTGACTCTGGACAGATTCCTTCCAATGAACGACGCACTCATCGATGCAACACCTGCCATCTTAAAGCATCACTCCAACGGTTTATAATTGGGTCGAGAATCAAAGCCAGACTAGGCAGTTCTGTAAAAGCCAACTACTCCACATCCACACCATCCTGCCAGACAGCATTTACAGTGACTGTGTGGCCTTGTAAGTCCATTGAAATCATGTATCTGTCTTCTAGCCAAGCGGTGGCTTGTGGACATTCATAACAGGGCCGCCCTCTCACACTTCGCATCATCCTGTATCATTGTGACAATCTGTGAATTGCTGCAGAAGAGGGTTCTCTTGGAGTCACATAGCTTCTCCCCAGATAGCCACACTCATCAAATGACCAATGCTCTTTCTTCAGTACTCAAACAGCATTGCATGTTATATGTGTGGTTAGTTGACCAGCACATAGGAACTGTTCACACTCCTTGGAGAAGAAAAATGTTCACACTGAAGACATATAGGCATTGCACCTTGGTTGATGTGTGGCAAAGGATAGAATCACTCACCTTGTATTTTTCAATGTGTATCAGCATTTCCTTCCCTGGATTATAAAGGCCAAAACCAAGTATTTGGCACATCTGTTTGGTGAATATTTAATCTCTTCCATTTCGGTTTAAATGGCAGACGATTAATTCTCACCTTTCTGTAGGTGACGCTTGCCAACACAAGGACATTCTTCTGCTGAAGTGTCCTGGATGTATATTATGTAGTTTACCATGGGTGGCTCCACAGCCCACCCAACGAAGACCAAGCAACTCTCCGATTCCACCGTCCTTATGACATTACACCGGAGGGCCAGTTTCGCAGATGAATGAGTCAAAGAAATAATGAATTTTTATTGCACCAAGAGTGCTCAAAATGAAATGCAAGCGAGTTGGAAATGAAATATGAGCAACTGAAAGTGGCAGAATTTGGAGTTTGTTCAGCTTGCCAGTCATAACTCACGTACTCTTTATGAAAGAATTTTTTTATTGGATCTTTAATGTCCAGTAATTCCCCCAGTCCTGGAAGGAAGGTCCTCTGACTTCAAGTCCTTCCGATGGTCGGCTCAGACATTAACCTTTCATCCTGCATGCCAAGTGCCGAAGTGACCTTCAAGATTGGAGCCCAGACGAGACAGCCAAATGTGAGTATGCACATACTACCTCTCTAGGGACACTGGGCTATCCTGCCAGCCCATCCCATCAGCATGTCAATAATGAAAAGTAACTTCTGCAAGTACAAGAAAAAGTAACAGAAAATAAAGTTGCAGATGAAAAATCAACTTTCATTTCACCATTCACCACATTCACCCCGATCAGTCTCATCGTACCATTGCAAGCAGGTTTATCTGCTCTTCAAAAGCTTATTTTAGCACTTTAATACAACTGGCAGAGCACATTCCCCATGGGCGATATTGTTTCAAGCATGCAACACGTTCTTCTGACACATACCTTTATTTGGGTGGTGTATAGGCAACTGGCAGCTGCCTCAATTGCTCCCGAAAATGAATTAAATAACCCCTGTTATGTGCATGAAACAAAACAAAAACATACCTCCTGCTTATAATTCAAACCACCTCACAGCACTGGAAAAGGAGGGGACAGGAATACAGTACTGTAAATGGTGGAGACTTGTAATACCCTCTCCCACCTCGAGGCGGTGCTACACGATACACATTTACATGGAGAATTTGCGTCATCTCTCCTCCCCCCGCCCCCAAGACCACCGGCAAGGATAAAAACACCCTGATGCACTAATTGAGGTCAGGCTGATCCAATGTAGCAAGTCTGGATGTAATCAGCCGAGAACTATAGGAGGAGTGGGGTGACAAACAAACACCAGTCCATGAATTATAGTAAGGAATAGCAGGGGTGCGCAACATTGTCGGCTAACGCTGGGTCCCTCCTTCCACCCCTTCTCCTCCCTCTCCCTCCTCCAGCCCCTTCTCCCAAATTCCACCCCTCCCCCTGCCTCCTCCCACCCCACCCCATCTAGATTCCCACTTTCACCCATTCCTCTCCTCCTCCCATCCTTCCCCTGCCTCCCCTGATTAGTGGGGGTTGGTTTTGAGGCTTCCCACTCTCTGGGGACATGTGCAGTGCAAAAATGTGAGTTATCTCTACAGCTGACCTCCTGCCACCACCATCTGGGTAGCGCTGCATGAGACACATTTACATAGAGAATTTTTGTCCACCTTCCCTCCCAAACCCCTACAACCACAGATGAAACCAAGTAGCCCATGTTTACCACAAGGTCCATGTGCCAAATTTGGTGGCAATTGGCCCAGAAGTTTGGGCGAGATTGGTGTTACACAGACAGAAAATGACATTTATTTATTGGAAGATTATATTCAAATCTTCCATTTTTTATGAATGTAAAGCAATCATATTTGGGGGGGGCAGTGGGGGGCAGGGGGAGATGAGCAGTGGTGCGGTTGATGCAGTGCCTCTTGTAACCAAAATAAAGACCAATTGCTGCACTCGAATCCCAAGAAGGAAGCCAGACATTACAATACATATGCACACACACGTACATATATAAACACACAAACACAGATATATTATGTACTCGTAATGAAGTACTTACAGTTATAACCTTAACTTATAAGAAATTTACTGACTTCCCACCTGACCAGGTGCAGGGTGCTAACAATAAGTCGTCCAATCTTCATAAAGGACACCATGGGATCCTTAACATCCAACAAGCATAAGCAGATGGGACACCCAGTTTAACATCCATCCAAGGGAGAGGACACACATTGATGAATCACCCTGTCTGTGAAACATCAGGATGACAGTTTATGGCTGAGTCAAGATTCGAATTCAGGCTAGATAGCTCAGAGGGGAGTGTGCATCTCTTGAAGCCATCCTGCCAGCCTAAAGCAAAGCAATAATAAGTTTATTTTAGGTAATAATAAGGCTCATACTACTTACCTTTCAGCACTATACTAATTATGAAATATTATTTGTGCATTATTTCCAAAATTACCATTTGTGAAGTGACTTGATTCAATTAACGTTTTATTCTGTTGCCTGAGGATTGTAAACGTTCTGTACAAATAAAGTTCATGATTTTCCACAATAACTTCTGGAAGTTTCATTTTGTAATCTCTCAGAGCTGCTGTACACTCCATTACCCTTGCTTTGTAATCCACAGGTTAGAGAAATATTATGTGGAATCCGCTGCTTCAAATCCAGAAAAACAAATGCCTTTTTAGAAAAAAAAAAAAACATCAAAAACATCCGGTTTGGTTTCTTGTCAAGAAAATTCATTGTCTTTTGAGGAAGAAAAGAGCAAATGGATGAAGGTAGGTGAGTTTCATGTACTAGACCAGTATCCTGGTAAAGTGTGAGCTCAGCTTTCAGTGGTTCATTAAATGTGTCCATCGTTCGCAATCAAAGACATCTATTGTTTCACTCCAAATCAGAATTTGCAATTAAAAACTGATTTATGCTCTCATTCTCCAAGGACAACCATTTTGTCTTCTGAATTGAGTGGAAAGCAATGACATTGGATTTAGAGTGTGTCAGTCTGGGAGGTCAGTGGTTTAATTCTAACCCTTTCTGAATGGTACCAAAGACTTTTATAAACGGTACATGCTGCTTCCCCACTTGCTCAGCATTTAGAGGATAGAACGTGGACACACTCCAGAGCTTGGCATCTCCTGAAAATTCCCAGCTGACTCTGGAAAGAGGAGCAATGCCACCGGATGATGTCTCCGGCACCTTGAATGCTCTGGGAAGTCACTTCCCACATGGTCGACGGCTGTGTTTATCTCATTTTAAATTCAACTCTTGTAGTATAGTGTAGTAGATAGTAGAAAAATCGTGCAAATTATGATACAAGCATCAAATTTGGCAATTCTGTTCGGCAGGGCTTTCTGATCAAATCTGCCTGATTGGCCATTTGAAAATCCAAATTTTGAAAAATTTGAAAAAAAAAATAAAAAAACTTCAAAAACTTTTGAAGTCACAGCTGGCTGAAATTCTTGAAGCGCAATTGAACATCCCAGACAGAGAACCAAGCAGAGATGCAGTCATCATTAATGGCTCAGCACTTATCAATGCCCTACCTCCACACACTTCAAAGATATTTGATGACTATGCAAAAGAAGATATCATCCCAAAGGTGGAATCCTATGGTGCCAGGTACGAGAGGGTGGACATAGTGTTTTATGTGTACAAGAAGTCAAGTCTGAAGTCCGAGGCAAGGTCGAAAAGGTGGCAAGGAATCAGAAGAAGAGTGACAGGAACCAGTAAGACCCCAAGTAACTGGAAAAGCTTTCTTCGAGATGACAGCAACAAGACTGAGCTGTTTCACTTCCTTGCGGAAAAGATGTGTGAAGCACAGACGACAAGCACAGTTATTGTCACAAAAGGAGAAGATGCCATTAGCAACATAAAAAAAGTCACTGGATGCTGTGTCTCCATGTTGTCATGAAGAAGCTGACACTCGAAAATTTGTACATGCCAGGGATGCAACGACGTATGGTAGCAAGTCCATTATCATTAAGGCTAATGACACGGACGTACTTGTCATAGCAATATCTGTACTGCCATCCTTACATGAACTAGGTCTTGAGAACATGTGGATTGCCTTTGGCCAAGGAGCCAATGCACGATGGATTCCAGTCCATGAGGTAGTTTCTGCAATAGGGCTTGAGAAAGCTAGAGGGATCCCATACTTCCATGCGTTCACTGGATGTGACGTCATGTCTGCCTTCCGCGGTAAAGGGAAGAAAACTGCATGGCAGACCTGGAACGTCTTTGATGATGTTTCTGAAACATTCACCAATCTCAGCCAGCATCCAACATTGATTTGTGATCTTGACTTTTTTAAAGTTTTTTTTTTTTTCTAATTTTTCAAAATTTGGATTTTCAAATGGTCAATCAGGCAGATATGATTACAATCCCCTGGAGAACAAATGTGCCAAATTTGATGCTTGTATCATCATTTGCACGATTCCTCTTAAAAATTGCTGTTATCTGCCCCACTAGTGTGTGTTGTCTGGTGTCTCCGCATGTTTGTGTGTGGCATCTCTTCCATGAGCCTTTGACGCTGTCCACAAAAACAATGGCACAACAAAGTCTAAGGGAGAGGGGTGGAGGTTTCTGCGTGTCATCTCTACAACAGACCTGTTGTCACATACTCCTATTTATAGCAATTTCTCCTTGACAGGCAACATGCCTTTGGCTTGGAACTCGATCAATTACTCCACAATGGCAAGTAATTATACGTTCCCCATTGCGTTCCTATTTTCCACAACAACTTTCTTTTTCTCCAAAACCCCTAAAAAAAAAGAGGAACAAACAGTAAATCGAGCTCGAATCAACGAGCCCACAAAACTAACGTCGATCAGAGCAACAATAATAATTTAAAAAAATACAGATGATAAAATGTATACACAGGACAGTTCACAACACAAACAGATTCATTATGAAATCACAATCAAAAAATTGAGAAATAAGAACATGGGTGGATTAAAATGTTGAAAAGAGGGGCATTTTTTCCTCCATCTCCAAAAAACACAAGAACGGACCCTGGCAATATTGCCCCAAACGGAAGTACAAAGGTGTTATCTATGGCAGCGAGGCGAGAGATGGCAGTGGAGCCTCTGATTAACCACTGCCATCCATCACTGCCAATTAGGATGCTTTGACGAGTCATGAGGGTCTTGAATAGCCACCTGGAAAGTGCTGATTGGATGCCTGGATGTTCAGGGTTAAACTTGACTTTTGGTGGACAGGAAGGTCAAGGAGTACTTGCCTGCATAAATAAATATGTATTTTCCGAGAATAATAAACGATGGCAATCGTTTCAAGGCCATGCTTTTGAAATAACAGCCCATTTTTAATGGTTTTACTGTTGCATAAAAAATGTCACATGTATATTTTTTCCGCTGAACATAAAGAGGATGCTGACATTGTCTCCGTGACAAACCAAATTTGTATAGATGTGCACCGAAGGAGTGGCACGGCTTTCCAAAAGTCAGCACTTAATGAAGTGACATTTGGTGGTTTGAATAATTGTGACTGAAATGGGGTTCGGGTTAGGGTTACGTTAGGACAGTTGCAAATGGGCATTCGGTCTTAAGGTAAACTTACACAAAGGTGTCCTTCATATTTGTCGATACAGATCAGACGTTGATACAGTATTCAGCTTGACAAAAAAAAAATTTCATCTATCTATTAATGTCCTATTATAGGGCTCCAATTATTCCCACCTTGTTGACGGGTCGGCCAGAGAACATTTTTGGCCCAAGACATTCACGAACCGGCTTGCCGGGTCTGACATTTGATTGAAGGCGCAGCAGTTTGCAATTTGTTCAGGGTACTGGTGATAACTGGCATGTTCTTTGTGAAGGGCGCTGTGGAATATAATTAAGTCCAGAAAATAATGCTAGCAGATGAGACGCCCGGTCTAATGTCCATCTGAGGGATGGCAAAGGCTTTAATGTTAGAGGTGTTTGGGGACGCTCTGCCTGTGAAACACCAATAGGATAATCGACGGCTTGGCCATGATTCAAAATCAGGCTCGACAGCTTACAAGTGAGTGAGCATATCTCAAAGCTAATATCTTGAGGCCATTATTTCGAGGCAAACGAGGATCAACAGAGCAATTCAGCTAAGCGTTGGTGCCTACTCGCTATTACGCAGTTTGTTTGCACCTTCAAAACCATCAGAAAAGATGTTCAACAAACTCATTTGGTGCAATTTTTATCAACTGCAGTCTTGGAAAGATTAACCTTGTGAATTCTTTCCCCAAATTGTTCTTCATGGGGCCGCAAGCCCTAATATATGATCAGAAATGAAGATGAAGATGATACTGAAGGTCTCAATCTGTTGGTGGACACATTGCATGTCGTTTACCAATTGAGTAGCATTCATTTAAGTCACTATATAAATTTTTCATGCCATTTCTGACAGCAAATTAATTCTTTGGTTATTTGTGTTGACGCGAGCATTGTGTTTGCAGGAAACACACACATAATGGGAGACATATTTGAGTCACCACAGTGTGTGTGTGTGTGTGTGTGTGTGTGTGTGTGTGTGTGTGTGTGTGTGTGTGTGTGTGTGTGTGTGTGTGTGTGTGTGTGTGTGTGTGTGTGTGTGTGTGTGTGTGTGTGTGTGTGTGTGTGTGTGTGTGTGTGTGTGTTATATATATATATTTTTTTTTTTTCACAGATCCGGGGTTCAAGGCTTGCCATGAGGGGAAGCACTTGGGTCCCTCCCGAACACCTGGTCCTGAGGCTGCCAGGCACAGATAACTCCGGTCACCGGCAGGTTGCTTGGCAACCAAAAACTCCTATTGGCACGGCCAATTTGGGCGAGGTTACACTACTTCACATGATACCTTACCTGTGGATGGCCGGCTAATTAGGGTCATGGGCCCTCAGCGCACACTCGGATTACTGCCGAGCATTACAGTGAGTGTGCACTGGCTAACAAAGCAAATTATTGGTGTTCCGAATGCGAGCAACAGTACATACGTGACTCACCCTCCTCGGCCTCAGATTCTTCCTCCTCAAGCCCCCATCGATGAGGTGCTGCAGTTCACCTTCCTCATCCTTCGTTGCTGACTGGATCGAGAGGGCAGGACGACATTCGGGGATGAAGTGTTCTTTTCCACACAGAAGCTTGACGCCAATTCTCGCAAAACCTTTCTTTCATTCTCCTTGCACGCTTTTGTTCCTTCATTCACGAGCCTTCTCAGTCTTTGAGTCTTCTGCTCATGAGATCTTTTCATCGCTGCTCGTGCAAGCTTATCCCATTTGCTGCTGCCTTCCTGCTTCTTGCAGCCTTCATATCTGCTTTTTGCCTTCTCTTCTGCTTTTTGCTTATCTCAGCCTTCTGTTCTGTTTTGCTGTTTTGCTTCAGTTTTGCTTCTCTGAGCTGTCTGTTCAGGAGCTCTTTTTGTCCTAGCTCATGCGAGTTTGTCCCATTCACTTCTACCTTCTCTTCTCACCCTGATTATAAACCTCCTTCAAGGCACAAATGTTCGCTGACAGGCAAATTACATTCTGATCGGTTATGGCTTCTTCATCGCTTTTCCTTCCTTTTTCCCCTGAGTCTCCTCTATCTCTCATTGGACCACAGCCGATGGGGTTGGGTCCACAATGTCACTTGTAGAAATTACCATACCATTCTGAAGAACTTTCAACAAAGCCCCAGCCCCCCCCCTTTCCTTGCCTGCAAAATGCCCACCTGTCCAATTCTGCATGACAGCACACCTGCGAGAAGCACCGCAGCTTGAAGGTCACGACAAGCACAAAGAACCACGAATATGCCTGCAAGAATGACTACAGTCTCATGCAGAGAAGGCAACCCGATCATCCCGATGGGTAAACAACCACAGATGGGTCAAATGTGCCCACTTAAGCAACGTGTGAATGGATGGAGCACGGAGTGCAATTCCGCCCGACCGAGGAATGACCCAACGGCCGCATGGTTGAAGGTAAGACCGATGGGGTGGAGGAGGGATTGTTCAAAGGATGTTTGATGAAGGGGAGCGAATTGTTGGAATGAGAAAAGCAGAGAATGGAAATGGACCAATGGTGTGATGAAGGTATGATTGAAAGTGACAGAGGGAGGGGGGGGGGGAGACACATTCCACTGGAAAAATACAGCCGAGCCCAACGCATGCACCCCCCCCAAGGAACAAATCTTTGACAAGGGACCAAGGACTATCTATACAAAGACAAATGAAATAACTGATCCTCGGGTCACCTCCATCTCCATGTATGCTCTTTCCCTGGAATAAGTTTTCCAAAATTATAACAATATACATATAACCTTTTTGGATATTCCACACATTGGTGAAATCTGTAATTATATATATATATATATATATATATATATATATATATATATATATATATATATATATATATATATATATATATATCTTCCATCTGCACAATATCACCAAAATCACCTCAAGCAGTTCATGCTCCATAACATATTGCTTGCATTACTGCAACTGTTACCACTTAAGAGGCTTGCCTGCTCCTCTCAAACTCTGACAACTGGTTTAGAATATGGCTGCCAGGCTCATCGGGCAGGCTTGAAGATTTGATCACATGGCTCCAATTCTCAAAGCACTTCATTGGCTCCCAGTACCAGTAAACCAACGAAGAGATTTAAAATTTTTCCGATAACCTTTAAAGCCAAATAAAAATTGCTTTCTGCCTACAATTCTGACAGAATCACACTTTCAACTTTTGCAAGAAAGCTTCAACCTGAAAATGGGAATGTCCTGGTATTTCTTTATGTGAGGATGAAGCCTTTTGGCAATATGGAACTTTCAAAATGATGTAGGAATGGTAAACTTGGCCTTTTACGCATTTGCCGTGTTTGTTTTCAGTGACTCAGTTCTATTCGTCGAGAACTTTTAACCTGCCGCTGCTTCCATGAAATCTGTAATTCAAATATTTTTTTAAAGTCTTTTTTTAACATAATCCAGCATTTTGACGAAAATGGCAGTTTCACAATGATTAACCATAATTGTTCTGTTCCTGAATGCAAATCGGGCTTACGGAATTTTAGGAATTTAGAAATATCCGTGAATGAGAGGTGTTGGGTTCGTACCATTTCCTGTAGATATAACACACACACACACACACACACACACACACACACACACACACACACACACACACACACACACACACACACACACACACACACACACACACGCTTCTCCTTTTACCCCAAAATGCAAAAATCCAGTATAATTTATCTTGTGTCCCTGGAAGGAAACAAAAAATATATATTTATAAATCACCCTCACAACCCATACAACTCCAACTCCCACCCCATCCTTCCAAACATGATTAATAGTAAATATCATCAATTTAAACGTACCCTGTGCATTGACAAACCCAAGATTTGACCTTGCACTCACTGACGGAGGTGATCTGGGAGGTCAGGTAGAATGTGCCGTTCACAGCCAGTCCACAGGCCTTGCACCAGTCCACAACCTCGGCAGTTCAGGGAGCTACAGGTTTTTGGTTGAGTACATAATGTTCTCAAACTCAATTGTCGTGCAGATGCACATCCGTTTCTCGCTGTTACATTTCCAAGTATTTTTGGTTTCTTTTAGAAGATACTTCAGAAGATAGGGGCCAAGCACACCATATCTCCTACACACGATATACTTTGTCACTCCGAACAAGGAAATTTCCTTGGGTTTCTGTGCATGTGCTCTGATCATTATGGTGTGGATTACATAATTTTGAAAGTCCCCTATTGAGCGCTGCTCATATTTACTTCTGAACTGCGATTATAGTCCTGAAATACTCTTGACATACCCCTGAAAGACTGGGTCTTCAATACTCCTGAAAGACTGGGTGTTTGATTGACCCAGTCTTTTGAAATTCACACAAACTCATCGATTCTGGTTATCATTACAAGCCCATATTTTTTTATTCTTCTTACCTGTTTTTTCTTCATAAAGTTCTGTGAGATTTTTATCTCAATAAAAAGTGCTATCTCAGAAATAATTGATCGATTGAGACAACAACAACACCACCACCACGACAAGAGTTGGGTCTATTAAAGTGCAGGAAGAGGCAACTATAGAGAAAAACAGGTAAGACAAGAACATCCTGCATGAAAAAAGTTTCCATGAGACACGCAATATCTGGAGAAGTATGAGAAGTGCATTTGAAGCTCGCTAATGTTAGAGACACAATGGATTGTGCAGTTGGATTATGTGAGGGAAGAGGTGCAGAGATTCGGAGATATTAAGCAGTTGGAAGACGAGGAAGAGGTATGAAAAATGCAAGGGAGTGGGGAAAAGAGGATAAAAGAACATGGGGGATGGACAAAGATGGGCAAAGTGCGAGGTGGAATGGAGGACAAAGAAGGTGGAAAGTGGGGGACATGGAAGAGGCAGGAGAAATGGGCAGAGGTACGGGTATGATCGAGAGGTTGATGATGAGGTGCAGAAAAGGTTTTGGAAGGATTAATAGTTGGATGCAAGGTGGCAGATTTGATTTTAATGGCAGTAAAGCTAAGTTGTATGATATTGAATGGAACGGAATAAATTAAATGATAAACAGTAAACGTGATACAAGTCAAAGTAAAAAGGGGTCTCTTCAAATTTGTGTCATTAAAATATATATATATATATATATATATATATATATATGTATATATATATATATATATATATATATATATATATATATATATATATATATATATATAAACATATATCAGAAAAAGATTATTCAAATATGATGCTATTCAAATTGCTGGTTATTCATATGAGAGTCGACAGTTAATTGTTGCACTATTGTTGATTCATAATGATGTTGTGGACAATGCTCAATGTAACATTTCAGGCAACTTTATTTGCTTGATAGTTTTCTCTTCAGTCATTAGTCATCACTAATGCTGGATGAAACCACAGAACAATGATCGTGTATTTGTAAGCAATGTGTTTAGGCTAAATCAGGGTCTGATATCCAAGCTTCCCTCTCTTAGATTTCCTCCTTCGCTCTACTCTCTCAGATCAAGCTTTCTCTTTGACCGTTGTATCTCTGTAATTGTTGATAAATCAACACCTCCCTCGTTCCTTACCAACAGCGGTGTCCCTCAGGGATCTGTCCTGTCTCCAACACTCTTCCTTTTTTTTTTAATCAATGACTTTCTTTCTTCTACAAATAACCAAATGCACTCGTGTGCTGATGATAAAATACTCAACAAGCAACTACATCACATGATCATCGTATGGCCATTGACAACTCAAGGGTGGGCCATTATGATATTTGTTTCTTCCCCTTCACTGCCAAACTCTGGAACTCTTTACCTTCTCATGTCTTTCCAAACACTTATGATCCTTACGACCAGTTTTTGGCATTTACTAAAAAAAAAACGTAACCCACAAGGTCACGTGGTGAGGAGTGATCTCATCGGAAGATGAGGAAACCGAGCTGTGAACTTTGTCAAAATCTGAAGCCACGAGGCTGCTGCCAACCTTAGACAGCCATCAAGTACCTGGCATCTGGTACTCGACAGCTAGAGACAGATGGACCTGCCAGGACCGTTTCTGAATTCCTGGCTAGGAACATCTCATGATCATGGGGCAGACGGGAAAAGCAAGGCCCGGCCTTGACAGATTGGGCGTATCGATGTAATTAAATCTTCACAGCAGGCTGGGCGGCTGTGCGACAAGAGGGAGATGGAAGGGGGAGGAAGAGAAGGTAAAAGAAAGGTTGTTAGGGGAGGGAGAGGGGGAGGCAGTGAAGGGGGTATCCAGACAGAGAAATAAATTATTGCGATGGTTTGAGATTTTGTAACATTTCAACAAATCAAAATTCCTTGTAGTGCTCCATTTACAACAAACAGCTCGGGGTTTTTTTTTCTAGTTAAACAAATTTTTCGTCAACCACAATCCAAAGTAATTTGATTTATCAACTCTGGTGTTTAATGCAAAGTGTTAAAAACAAAAAAAAGTGGTTTTCTTCTCTAACTGCATAATTTGTTTTGTACAGAACTGTACATCATTATGGGACACACAGATGAAATATAGTTTGGCAAGATTTTGTTATTTTACTCAAATATGTATGTATATATATATATATATATATATATATATATATATATATATATATATATATATATGTATACACACACACACTACCAGTCACATTCGATTAATATTGTACCTCCAAAATTCTTATGTGAACATTTCCCTTATTTGGATGCAAAAAATTAGAATTTTGATCCCTTCCCTCCCCCACAGCTTCCATCCCTGCATGCTCCATTCATGCCTCTTCCCTCGTCCCTACCTGGGCTCCAACAAACCTCGCCCCATGTTTCTCTTTTTATCATTCCATTTTTCTTACTTTTCTAAAATTTAATTGTCTTAAGTGCTTTTCCCTTTTACATCAGTTTAAAAAACAGATGCAGAGGAACAGTGAAGGAGTGCATAGCACATATAATCATCATTCAAGAACCTGCCAACTCACTCAAGAAGGGTGGGGGAGGGGGAGAAGCATCTGGTCCAAGCTGTTTTCAACCAAGTGCCAGAAACATGTGTACATAGAAGATACCTTACTCTGGCGAGGTGGTATAAATTGAAGGACTGGATGTCCTTATGTCACACTTCAGATCACCTTTCAAAGAGCTGAGAAAGCCAAATTTTAATACCTGTTCCCAGCAGAAGCTTCCATCTGCAAGTATCTAACACATAAAGCTCTTTTTAACCACTCACTGACTCGCTGACTGATTGACGTTAATGTTTGATATCTTCCGGTTGACCTAGAAAGCTGAAATTTTGTGAGCCAACAGACATCGAAGCTGATACACCAAGAAAAAAAGAAAAAAATCGAAAAAAAAAATCACAGAACCATCGGAAAGCATCCAAAAATGAAAATAAATAAATGAAAAAAAAACAAATGCAGGTGAGCGACCTGAGACAATGGGGAAGCATGGTTCATTATTGCTTACAATGTGTAAATATCTTCTTTCTTCTTCTTCTTTCGGCTGCTCCCGTTAGGGGTCGCCACAGCGAATCATCCGTATGATCCGCATAGTGATTTGGCACAGGTTTTACGCCGGATGCCCTTCCTGACGCAACCCTGGTCGCCTCTTACGACACAGGGACATGGTACACCTATTCCAACCGGGGTATACACCGGCCCAGTACACTGGTACTCATTTCGCCGACCTCGGAAGGATGACAGGCTGAGTCAACCCCCTGGTGTATTAATTCAGTGGCCTAATGGGGCTTGAACTCAGGACCTTTTGGATCCCAAGCCGCTGCCCTAACCACTGTGCCAACACCAGGCTGTACAATGTGTAAATATATATATATATATATATATATATATATATATATATATATATATATATATATATATATATATATAAATATATACATGAGAAAAATCCGGGATGGAAGTTTTACAGATCGAGTCAGTCCCATGGAGTCACAGAAGTCTTTTGCTGAAGTGCCATGGCGAGTGAGAGAGGTACCAACACCCCGGCAATTTGTATGGTGACAATTGAAATCACCACGTATGAGGAAGGGAGAGTTGGGATGAGTGGTTAAAAATTGCTCCATGTTGTCTGAGAGATTGAGAGATGTAGATAGTCGTCACCATTTGGAGGATGGTACAACACACAAACAAGAAGAGGTGGTCAGGTCAGGTATGGGAGCATGTGCCAGAACAACGTGTCGCTGCATCCACTTTCCGCCGGTAATCCAGGGGCCTCCGTCTGGCCATCCCCCAGGCAGATGCCAGGCCCATCCCCATCTCCTTGAGATGACGGTCAACCTGCTGCAACCACGAGGCACGAGGTCGGCCTATTGGCCTCCTCCACTCACGAGACTCCCTCGCTGAGAGAATCTGGTGAGCAGGATCAGCGTCAGGAAAACAATCCACATGTCCATACAGCCGCAACTGATGCTCACGGACTATGCAGGTAACAAATCCCATCCGAGGCTCTCTCAGTAACCGCTCGTTGGACACAAAATCTGACCAGCAATAGCCAAGGATTCTCCGAAGAGACCTGGTACCAAAGGAATTAAGTCTCCGTCTCAGATCCTTGGTCAGAGTCCAAGTCTCGCATCCATAGAGCAAGACTGGAAGCACCAAGGACCGGAAGACTCAGACTTTTGTCCTCCCGCACAGGTACCGGCAGCACCACACCCCATGATCCAGTGAATCCATGACTCCCCAGGCCCGACCCAGACATCGATTGACCTCTGACTCACAGCCAGCAGAGACATGAATATCACTGCCAAGGCAAGTGAATCTCTGCACGACCTCAACATACTCACCACAAACAGACACAGACAGGACAGCAGCATCCAAGATGTCATTGAAAGCCTGGATCTTAGTTTTGACCCAAGAAACCCATAGTCCCAGTGGCTCCGACTCCTCATTCAGCACCCCGAGGGCCCCCAAAAGGATGTCTAAAGTCTCCGCAAAGATGACTGCATCATCTGCAAAATCAAGGTGCGAGATCTTGACATTCCCAAACAATGCACTGCAGCTTGATCTTTCCGACATCCTCCCTAAAATCCAGTCCATACAAGTGCTAAAAAGTGTGGGGGCCAGCACACACCCCTGACGAACTCCAGTAACAACTGGAAACCAGAGCGTTCTCTTCCTCCCATCCGTAAGGACGGGCTCTTTCCTAGGATATTATAAAATGCTCGAAAGTCTCATTGTATTCGGTTCTTATTTTACATTCCCCAGCTTGTGTACAATCCTGAAACTGTGCAAGGTTTTCTGAATAACTTTTTAGTTTAACTTGTTCATCCAGCTGTTATTCTCAGGCATGAGAGAAGGTGCTCTGACATGTGTGCACTAAAATTGTCTGGCCAAAAGTAGCACCCATACCTGCAATGGGAGAAAACATTAAAGACCACAATGATGGTAGCTGAAAGCCAAGTTTGTGGAGCTGGAAGCGGCTGAAATTTTGTCATGAGTTGAAATGCCCCTGCAATTGACAAGGGATTTCAAATCCTTACCAGTTGTCCTTTTACTTCCTCCTAATATGAGGATATCCTGACAGGCACTTACTTTTGAGCTGTCTAGCCTGGGTTAGATTATCAGCCTGACTACAAATTGTCAGATTGGTGCTTCTCTGCCGAAGTGTTGCATCACAAAGTGTGCCATGTGTCGGATGGACATTAAGCTGGGCACACATTTCTTGGCAATAGCTCGTGGGTGTTAAAGTATCTCATGGTCATGGTGTCTCTCAACGAAGGCGAGTTATATCCCTCGCAGCCTGAACAAATTCCAAACTCTGCCAAAATCTACAGTGGGCACCGCATCAGCAGATTGGTCGCACACCGTCAAAATTATGTGCCTGTAAACCAATCTCCTAACTAACTCCTGGACAAATATGCAAAAGAGGAGGGGGAACAGAGAGAAAGGGAGTAGGGAGAGGGGGAGAGAGAGAGAGAGGGGGGGAAGGGAGAGAGAGATTTAGAGAGAGGGGGGAGAGAGGGAGATTTAGAGAGATGGAGAGAGATAGATATTGACCTTTGCAAAAGTGACTATCCTGAAAGTTTTGTATTTGTCATTGACTTTTAAAACATTGAAGAGCTATCTAAAAACTGGCATATGTTGCACAGCAGCTAAGCTCAGAGGGTGTCTGTAGAAAGAGAGGCCCCAACATGAAGTTTGATGAAAGTTGAGACTGCAGCACAAAGCCAAATTTCACATCTGGAGTTGTGTCTTTTATCCTTTTCCAGTGGATCAAGAGGACCAGGTCAAAAGGCTACTGTCCAAGTAATGCCAGAATTCTGCCTCATACCCTGCCATTGGGAAGAAGTTCAGAAACCAGACCAAGCAACTTGCAGGTTAGGTGGAAGTAATTGCATCATTTACCATTGCATGAAGACCGAGCCATGGTAGGGTGCCAAATCAGACAGCATGGCACCTGCCACAAGGCGAATAGCTTGCCTTTTGAAAATCAAAGGTCCTGTTGAATGTTTCAGCATGAGGGAATTCTGTGATCAAGGTGTAGAACAGCTGTGACAATATTAGCTGCAGACAGGCCAGCAAATGATACAAAGCAAAAGGACACAGACATCTACACATTCTATACAAAACTTCTTCCTTACTCATAAACAAATAATAAATCATACTATTCCCAAAGAATCCAACACATTTTGTGCTCTCTACCTGAGATGTGATAAAAGTTAGTGATTCAGGCGATGTGCCGGAGCAATATGATGCAATATTAACTTATTTGCAGAGATCATGAACACACAGAAATTTAGGTCGCTGCATGGGACGTCTCAAAGGGAAAGGCCTTCCTAGTAGACTTTCGGTGGTATTAGGATGTGATTCGCTTGTGAGTGGGCTGGAAGGATGCACACTCACCTTTGAGCTGTGTAGCCTGGGTTTGAATCTCGGCCATGCTGCAAACTGTCATCCTGGTGTCTTGCAGGCAGGGTGATTCATCAGTGTGTATACCGTGCCTCGGATGGACATTAAATTTGGCGTCCCATCTGTCAACATTCGTTGGTGGATGTTAAATCCATAATATCCTTCATGAAGAGAAGGCAAGCTATCACTGGCACCCTGAACAAATTCCAAATTCCTGCTGTAACCTCCAGAGTTCATTGCATCAGCTGCACAGCCATGCCCTCAGCCAATGATGCTACTTGCAGTTCTGTGCTGCGAGGAGGAGGAGAAGAAGAAGAAGAAGAGGAAGAAGAAGAAGAAGAAGAAGGAGAAGGAGAAGGAGAAGGAGAAGGAGAAGGAGAAGGAGAAGGAGAAGGAGAAGGAGAAGGAGAAGGAGAAGGAGAAGGAGAAGGAGAAGGAGAAGGAGAAGGAGAAGCAGAAGGAGAAGGAGAAGGAGAAGGAGAAGGAGAAGGAGAAGGAGAAGGAGAAGGAGAAGGAGAAGGAGAAGGAGAAGGAGAAGGAGAAGGAGAAGGAGAAGGAGAAGGAGAAGGAGAAGGAGAAGGAGAAGGAGAAGGAGAAGGAGAAGGAGAAGGAGAAGGAGAAGGAGAAGGAGAAGGAGAAGGAGAAGAAGAAAGTGAGCATCTGGACGACATTATCCATCTGTGTTGTGTGACAGCATTGGGGATGCTTTGGTTGCAATAGTGACTTCAAAAGCTTGATCCTTCTGGGAAAGACAAACCAGATTACATGTGACAAGGGCAATTCTCCATTTGTAAACTGTGCATTTCATGTTTCGTCATTATTCATTAAAGCTGTCCCACTGCCTGCATCAAGTGTTGATGCTAAAGATCGCATGGCATCTTCGATAGCACCCTGGAGGGATCACTATCATCTCATATGTCGAGCTGAATGTTGGTTTTCTATTATTACAGCATCATGCTCCTAAATTCCTTGAACCTCAATTTCAAAAAAACAAATGTTTATTAATTTTTTTAATTGAAGTTCGCCAGAAACAAGGCTGAAAGACACTATTTGCAAAGGGTTACAAAGAAAAAGAAGAAAAACTGGCAAAAGCTTCACTGAGTCCTGAAACAAGGAATCCTC
>NC_140966.1:8209134-8246634 GCF_056783735.1 Eptatretus burgeri
ATTGAACACTCTGTAATTTTGATCTAAGCAATCCTTTAAAGGCTTATTCATGAATAATGTATGATCAATAATGTTTTGTAATACAGTACCTGAGTTAAACGAGATACGTATGCAATATTGTATCCCAAGGAAATCTATTTTGGAGCATGCTGAAATCACGAATAGTGTGATCTGAAGAATATTTTTGATTGACTGCTTGCATAAACAGTGAGAAAACAAAAATTATACACTCTTCTAATGCTGACAAATATTGCCTGATGTGCAGCGGCTGCGAAAGCCCTTTGCCGAGTTTGCTGAGGACTGGTGCAAATATTATGACTTTTGCAATCTATTTTCATCGTTTGCCTGTATTTCTCCACAAGGGGTGCTGACACCTCCGAGCGAGTTTGACATCCCCTCCTGCGTACCCTGGTGCCTGCAGAATAATTCAACAAAGACACCATGGAGGAACAAACTCAAATGCAAATGTGTAGGTACCTTAGAAATTGCTTTGCAACCAGGTGGCTTCGTATAGTCGTCGTGCAGAGCAAACATTGCTTGCCAGCATGACAGTGCTGCAGATCACATGGAACATGTAGCAGCTGGTGGCACCGCATGCACGGAGAGATAGCGCGGGTCCAAAACATGAGGCCAAGAACTGCAAGGTCATTAGTTCAAATATAACTCACCCATCATTCCATTGCTCATCTGTGGCTTTATATGCTGGAATTATATCTCAAACGCACATATTTTGTGATCCCAATCAATATTAATTTTATTCTCGAGAATGCAGCACATTCAAATCCCCAGATTAAAAGAGTCTAATGCCATATATTAAAGTGCCAAACCATAAGTGTATTTAAAGATTAGGGTAAGACTTGTCTCACTATTCCAAAGCAGGTTATATAAAAGTATCCAAAAGTTAATGGCATCATGGCATCACCATGGAAACCTATGGTTAAAGGGTAAGGGGTCACCACTCAAAGGTAAAAGTTTGAAACTCATTAATGGTAGTTAATGCTTAAAAGATTAAATGTTTTAAACTCATAATCATTCATTGGGTTGTCCTTTTGGTATATTTATTTGAACCAACAGCTCATGATGCAAAGAGAATGATTAGTCTTGCTGATGAAGGCTAGAGTCCATCTGTGTCAGTCAGAGTCCTACACAGAGCACTCCCCCGATCCCCATTGGACACATTGGACACAGTGTCCAATGGGGATCGGGGGAGTGCTTGTCACACTCCACATGTTTCGATTTTCCCACCGATCACATCACGAGCCTTCTGGTTGAATGGTTTGCACTTGCAGGAACAATCATCTGGGTAGCAGACGGACGGTTGTTCTATACAGATTATGCGGTTTTACCGCTTGAGACATAATCCGCAGCGATGCTCAACATAACAGTCAGGAGGTGTGTCTGATGAAAAACGACCAATGTGGTCATCATTGGTTCGATATTTATCGGTATGCCATCCTGACGGGGGCAAATAAGCCCGAAATCCGGATCGATGGCTCCATTTGATATTTAACTGATGTTGACCGTATAATCTTTGTCTGTTTGACAGTCACCGGGCCGAGGCCTCTGTGTTGGAGGTGACGCTTTGCTGAAGGACTGTGTCCAATGGGGATCGCGGGAGTGCTCGTCACACTCCACATGTTTCGATATATATATATATATATATATATATATATATATATATATATATATATATATATATATATATATATATATATATATATATATATATATATATATATATATATATATATATATATATATATATATATATATAAAAAGGTGTTCCAAAAAGACCCATTTGGTTATTAATATATTTAGAACCACAAATATGCCTGTTGTTGGCTTAATGGTTAGGGTGGTGGGCTTGGGATCCTCGGATCCTGAGTTCAAATCCCCCTCGGCTGTTGAATTAATACCAGGTAGAGTCGACTGATTGTCATCCTTCCAAGGTAGGCAAAATGAGTGCCAGCTTGCTGGTATCCTGTGTCGGAGTGGCGAGCCATCCAGGATTGCGCCCAATATCCCAGGAGACTGCTTAGTCAGCACCAATGCTCTGCACAGTGTATGGTCCCAATGGATGGAATCACATATGATACAAGGATACCCTTTGGTTAATATGATACAGAAACTCGTTAAGTTTTGTGCTCACCATCAATACACTTCAATGTGAGCTCCGTTTGTCGCATGCAGGACATCAAGGGACACGAGTTATTGCCATGTTTGGCTCAGCATGTTTGTGTCCACCAGTGCGCATGCAGCTGTGATCTGAGAACGAAGATCCAACAGGTTCACCACCTTTGGTGTTGTTGACAACATCATTGACAAACCCCCACAGAAAAAAAAAATCAAGGGGTGTTATGTTTGGTGATCATGGGGGTCAGGTGGCTGGTCCATCTCAGCCAATCCAGTGACCTGTAGATTTTTCAATCAGGCCAGCAAGAATGACCAAGGCCAAATGGGAGTGGGGGGGGGGGGTTGAGCACAGTCCTGTTGAAAAATGATATCGGGTTGCAAGTCTTCAATCTTTGGGAAGGAAAATCCTTCCAACATGTTCGTGTAAATTGTTGAGGTTACTGTATCCTCCGCAAAGAAAAACGGACTCACCAAGCGGTCATAGAGAGGGCCACACCACACATCATAGTTTGGACTCTCACATATGTGTTCAATGACCCCATGGGGGATTTCAGAGCCCCAGATTCTCAGATTGTGCCAGTTGTCCTTCCCTGATACAAGTAGGCAAGCTTCGTCTGTGAACATGACCATTTTCAGGTAATCTTCATCATCCTCTATTCGACTGAGCATTTCCAAGGGAAATGCCTTGTGTTTGGGTCTGTCATTGGGTTTGAGTTCCTCCAGAATCTGCATCTTTTGGCATAAAACTTCAGTATTTTATGTAAAATCCTGTGTGCAATGGTGGTTGATCATCCCGGTTCTCTGGAAGCTTGTCAAATTGATTTTCTGGGACTTTGTTGAAATGATTCATACACTCGTTCAACGTCTGCTGCACTTCTGCCAAGTCAACCAGTACTTTTCTGTATCTGACAACTTCCAGTCTCCTTAAACCTCCTGTACCACTCTCTGATACCAGTCGGTGATAGTGGATTCCTTCTATACCTTGTATGGAAATTACGCTGAACATTTTGTCGGATCTCTTCTTGATGAACCATCCGATGCACTGAGCTTTCTCCTGTGGAGTCGCCATTTTATTTTATATTAAACCACCAAACCTGAAAAGAAAGAAAACGTTCTGAGTTTTTGTATCATATCAAACAAAGGGTATCATGGTATAATTTGTGTTACTAAATATATTAACAACCAAAGTTGGCCAGGTCTTTTTGGAACACCCTGAATATTAAAGATATGTTGTTGCCAATGAGTATTTAGTGCTGCTCTAAAGAGTCCAGTGTCACATCAATCTAGTCTGCTTTCAAGTACTTTTATGTAAAAAAAAACAAAAAATGTAAAAAAGATAAATGTAAAAAAAACAAAAAAAAATCTACATCAGCTGTTGGCAAATTATTTTTTCACTCTACAGCCTTCAGCAATGTAAGCAAATGCAGAAACATTGTTTCCATCACTGAAAAAAGCAAAGCAGGAATCTCACAATGGGTTGGGGACTTTGTCTTGGTCCGCTTGGAATAGCAAACTTGTAAAAATTTGGCCAAGATTATATTGAAGGCTCGTCAAATTTGTTTAAGTTTGATTACTCAAACCATTTTGTTAAACAATGGGGAGAGAGTAAGGTTAAGTATATTAGGCTCTAAGCCATATATTAGAAGGACTTGAGCCCATCTATTAGAAGTTTGGTTAATTTTGTTTGAGGTTGACGTTTTTAATTAATTTGCTTACATAATAAGTTTCATTGCAGAGCTTCTAATTCCTCACTGTGTGGGACATAATTTTATATGTATGACACACCACAAGTACAGAATATTGACAGAAGTGGAAAGGAGGACATATAAACACAGACAGATCCTCTTACACACTTCTTGCACACACAGGTTTATAGGAAAAATAAAATTTTGATTCCTGAATCATAAAATTTAAATGAAAGAAAAAGAGCCAAAATATGGAATAAGAGAATTGAATTGATGCACTTAAAAGGATAATATGGTGAGATTGTTTCATGGTTTTTAAAAAGAGACATTACATTCTTATTGCACTCGATCACCAAATGCAATCAACATCACATGTAAGGTGGGGGGGGGGGGAGGGTGAGGGAAGTAATACAAAAAGTAATGTCAAAGCCTTAATAGATTTGGAGTAGAGTTTTATTGAAAGGAAAACTTAAAATCCTTTTCAATAATCTCTAACGCATTGAAAAACACGTTTCCAGACTTCTGGAAGTCAGAAAATTCCATTTGCACGTGGTTAAAGTTCACTCGTTCCCCCACCTACAGCACCTTTTGGTCTTTATTAATCGAATCCAGTTTCTGAAATCGCATTTCTCTTTTTAGCTTCAGAAATAGGTCGTAGTCACATGGGCTCAGGTTGGACAGGAACCCCTTCCTAAATCTAAATTCAATGCTCACCTCCATTCTTTCATACTCCTCTTTTCATGCCTGTGTCGAACTGTCTTGCTGAGTGTTGTCGATAAAGTTTTTCGACAGCATTTCACATCGACTACCCACCACCATCTTATGGTCTCTATATTTTTACTACTTAGCTTTACAACAGCCATCATTTCACATCTGCTGCCCACCACAATCTTCTGGTCTCTATATTTCTACTACTTAGCTTTTACTCTGGGCTGGTACTCCCGCCTCACCCCTAGCTCAGCTTCACGCTGTGAAAACCAAGGCATTTAGGATCATGGTATCTCCCACGATGAAACTGAGTCTTTGGGTCTCTCACTCTCTCACCGTAGGCAGGTTGGTGGTCTTTCGCCATCTCCTCTCCAGCCTTGCTGCCCCCCCCCCCCAAGACCACCAGCAAAGATAAAAAAAAACCACCCCAATACATTAATTGTTGGTCATGATGATCTTATGTAGCAAGTTTGGATGTAATTGGGCCTGAACTGTAGGAGGAGTAGCACATCAAACAAACCCACAAAGAAACAAACACAAACACTGGTCCATGAATTATAGTAAGGATTATCAGAGTGTCTCATCTGAACCACGAGTGTAAAAGTCCAAGTCCAATTCCGTTTCAAGCATCGTGGAATTGAGTCAGATTTAGGTCTACATAATGAGTGCGACTATAAATATGAACGTAATTTTTTAAATTGTCAATATTAAGATTATGTTTTATTGAACTACACCCACTCTGCGAGGTCACACACACACACACACACACACACACACACACACACACACACACACACACACACACACACACACACACACACACACACACACTCTAAATTTTTCACTTTATGGACGGTAAATAGATAAATCATGCAAAAATGGTGATATTATAGTATTAAATCAGTTCACCTCTCTAGGATTATTGGCACTCAGATACATGTTTTCTATTTGTCTGATTTTTCACATGAAATTCCTCAGCAGTATTTTTTAATGTAAAGCTTTAATGTTTTAGTGAAGAAAATCCATTTTCTTGAAGGTGCATGAACAGAATATATTGGGCTCAGTCCACACAGCATCAGAATATGGTACAAACATAATCGATTGAAAGACCAAATACTGCATCGAAGTCGATATAAGGAACTCGAATAAGCAAAGAGTAAAGTTCGAGTCATCAGGAAAAGAAAGACTCCCATACTCCTCTCGCCAAAGAAAGCTGAATAAAGCAACCAAGAAAAGCTACACAAGGTAAGCCCTTTGCTCATTTCAAACTCCATCTGAGTTACTCTACAAGTCGTACATAGATGAGAATCCCAATGTTACACATTCCACTCAGCCACCGGACCGGTTCATCATTTGTTGGCGAATCATCAGTGACAGAGTAGACAGAAACACGTACCACTGAGGCTCTCAAGCATGTACGACATGCAATGTCAATTGCAGTTAACATATAAATAAGAAGATCAAATCAAATCTCTCACCCATAATTGGAGGGAATAACCAACCAATCAGTTCCAATAGCTTATTGGTTATTCCTTCATCAGCTGATTGGTTATCCCCTCCAATTAATAGCGAGAGACGTACATGATTGAGTCTTGTTAAATATTGTTTTGGTTTTGAGGATCCTCAAAGAGATCCTTTACATCGTTATAATGTATAGTTTAACTGTCTAAAGTCCATGTTTATAGATCTGTGTTGCGATTGTGGAGTTAGAAATCCCATGTGTGTCATTTTCTCATTCTACATTAAATTCTTCAAACCATGTGCCGCACATTTACCTCGCAGCCCCCAAAACCATTTCAAATCGCTTCAGAAACGCCTGTTCTCTTCCAAGGCCAAAATCCAAGGCCCATGAGCCAATTCTCTTCACGGGAACCTCAAAAACCACTTTGAATAGGTTTTGTGAGCATCTGCAAAAGGATATTGCGCCAAGACCCAGCTTGAAGGCAGCAACTCCCACAGACAGAGGAGGAGGTGAAGCAGAGCTTGGGGGGTATTTGAGGCTCTACAAAAGGCAGCGCATAGAGCTTCTGGGAGAGAAGGTGTAAAGGATAGGGGGTGTCAAAAGAATGGACTGGGACAACTGGAGAGATTTGAAGCTTGAGAGGGTTACAATGTTTGGGAGCTCGATTATTATTAATCTAAATCGCACGGATGCAAGGGTCTGCTTGTCTTTCCCTCGTTGCATCCTCCTCTCTCTGTCATCCCTTTCGCTTTGCTTGTTCGGTCACATTTTCTTTCACTCCTTCATACTTTGGTGATTGATTTCTCGTCATACCATTCATTCTTTCCTGCATCTTCCGTCTCCGTCCTTTCACTCTCTTCCTTATTCATTTCTCTCGGCTCGCCATGCCTCATCCCGACGTCAGAGAGAGTGGTGACCAGTACCGTCAGCAGAGGGTTATCAGTCTACTAGCTTGGCCATTTTGGGGTACCTCAGTGCTTGCAGGGCAGCTCCAGAACATGCCAAAGGCACCCGGTTCGAATCTCGCATATAAAATCGGTTTTAAAACTCATGGTGCTCTGTGCGGTTATATGGCGCTCGGCGTTGTTTATATATAGCACTGTTCACATGAAACCATCACGGCGGCTCCAGAACCTGTCAAAGGAGGCACCTGGTTCGAATCTCGCACATTCAAATTCGCATTTCACACATTAGGCATTCAGCGCTGTTTGCAACCATGAAGCGCCATGACGTCATTTGGGGCTATCCAGGTCTCTCCATGGGGACGCACACGACACAACAACCTTGATCACATGACAATGCCTCATTGAAAGGAGCACCCTCCCATCTTTGCAGCACGCAGCAAATTTCGCATCTGTTATCCTGCCTTGCCTCCCCTGGTTTACCAGGGAGACAAAGGCAGGCTGTAAATGTGGCATCAGCACACACGTAACAGGCGCGAGTGTATTGTGTGACGATTTCTCGAGCACACAAAGTACACGAACCTTATGACGCACATGTAATCATCCGTCACTCATCCCAACAACCATGCACTTCCATCCGTCACTCAACCCTATTAAATCATACTCTCACCGTAACACTCCCATCAGTGACAAACCCCTCGCGTCCTCCGTGGATTCGTGCACATGTGCATTAATATTCGTGTAAGTTTCTTCCATTGTGTCCCCGAAGCCGGCAATGTTACCATGGCCACTCATCCCTGTAACCACGCCCCCAACACAATAACCACACCCACATGAAGTGAGCATCTTTTCTGGACCCGATGCCTCATCTATGGTGCCTGGGCATCCTGCCAAGAGACGCATTAAATACGTGCTGTTGGTGATGTCACTGGTCCACGGGAAATGCCAGTGTCGCAGCCGTGAAGGGAGCAGGAAGGGAACGGAGTGTGGAGGGTTGCGGTTTCAGTCAGAACCTGGGAGCCCGAATCAACAAGTGTAAAGGCCCGGTCACACCTTGACGTTTTAGCCAACGTATGCCAATTTTTGAATTTTTTTTCTAAAACGCTGGCACACGTTGAATACGTTATGGGTAAGTTTTGATAACATTGAGAGCACGCTGAAAAACACTGCCATACGTCGTTGTACGCTGGCTTTAAACGTTGTACTTTTTGGTTGTCCTCAAATTTTTTCATGCTTGAAATTTCACGACGTATGCCGGCGTATGACTCACACGTTCCGCTACGCTGGCCACAAGTTTTATGCACGGTCTGCAATCGTTGACAGACGTCAACACATGCTACTTGTAAGTTAATCATAAGTTGAGACATGCCGAGGTAATGTTTAGCGTACCCGAAACTTATTTCTAACCTATGATTAACGTGTTGTTGGCACGTTAGGCGATCGTTGCCACACATCGACAGACGTTACTTTTAAGTTACTCATAGGCTGAAAGATGTCGGTATAATGGATCGTCCTTGCATCAGCGTCCACGGCCACGGCCAGGACACATATTTGCAGCATTCTTCAAACGTTTCTTCGGCATGACGAGGATGTTCACACTTCGATGTCTAGCTTGGCTATGATTCCAATTGTCCATCGGCAGCGTCTATTTAAAATAGTCGAGTTTGAGCGTTTTAACACGTTCAGAAGAAACGCTTCAAATTTCAAAACCCCAGCGTCAAAAAACAAAGGCGAGTGACAGCAATTTAAATCGTTCATTGTAAACAATGAAAATAGCTGAGTGGTACCGTTTAAAAGTCGTTGAGTGTAAAAAAAATCCAATTGTTGAGCGCAAGCGTCTACTTTCAATAGTGGAGATGCAGCCATTTAAATCGTTGAGTGGCAGCAGCCGATGAATAGCAAACCCCACGTCAGCGGCAAAGATAAACTGCTGCACGATATGGATAAGTTATGCTATCGTTGGGCATAGTTTGTGAACGCCGGCTTCACGATAATTATTCGTTGGTATATCGTATTTATAAGTAATCAAAGCGCTCTATGCACATTATTAGTTCATTGTGCATTTGTCCAACCCGTTATGAATAGACCTAAATCGTAAAAACAAGCTATAGCTCATTGTTGAAAAAGCCCCATAAAAATTAGCCGCGAAGAACTTCGAACAATGGTGAAAAGATGTCTCCTACCCGTGGACACGCGGACGCAAAGATGATCCATCATAACCCACACCCTCCCCCTCACACTCACCTACTACTGCCAACATGAACAAACTACTACTAATACTGATACTGAGACTGATACTGATACTGCTGACATGGACATCGACTCAAAAAGGACTCGAAAACACTGTTGGGTTCCCCTTTTATGAACACCATTTTTATATACCAATTCCCAAAACCGCTGGGAACACGTCTTTATATGGCAGTTGTAAGCTAGAAACACGTTCACTTATTTTTTTTTTGTCGACCCGAAGACGTCATTGGAATACGTCTACATACGTCGATGTGTGTTGGGACTACGTAAAGAATTGGTTCAAAGCACGTCAAACATAAGTTAGTAATTAAGTTTCGCGTAAAAAAGACATTTTGTGAAAAAGACATTTAAAAAAAGAAAAAAGACATTTAAAAAAGACATTTTGTCCGTAGCCTGATGGAGTACTGCTCTCCCCTCTGGGCTGGTGCTCCTGCCTCCCACCTTTCTCGACTTCACGCTGTCGAAACCAGGGCTTTTAAGATCATCGGCATCTCCCGCAATGAAGCTGAGTCTTTGGGCCTCTCACTCAATCACCGCAGGTTGGTCGGTGGTCTTTCTGTCTTCTACCGACTCCTCTCCAGCCTTGCCCCCCCTGCTCTCTCTGCGATTTGTCCCAACCACATTTCCACAGGGCGCTCAAGGTCCGCCAACAACCCCCTTCTGGTAAAACTACCAAAATCACGAATCACTGCTCATCTTCACTCTTTCATTCCTCTTTTTTCCCGCCTTTGGAATAAACTTCCTCACTCTATTCTTTCCCATTCTTCCCTCCAGGCTTTCAAAACAGCTGTTCACCACCACCTCTTATCTTCCCCCATCCAAATCCTCGATCTTTTCTTCCCCGATAATCCACCCAAGCCCACTTCCTTCAATTCTCCTGCTTTCCTTCCTGAAAGTCCCTGTAATGTCCATCTTCTCCTCGCCATGTTCCCCGTCCCATCCCCATCCCTCTCCCTTCTACAGTTCACCTGTGTCTGTTCCCCAATGTTTTGTCCCTTCCACTCCCACCCCTCTTGTCTCATGCCTCCTTGCTGTGAGTTGTGTGTTAGCTCTCATACGAGCCTCGACCAAGGTATACAAAAAAAAAAAAAAAAAAAAAAAAAAAAAAAAAAAGACATTACCGCGACGTGTTTCGACTTATGAGTAGCTTATAAGTAGCCTTTGTGGACGTGTGTAAGCGTCCACATATCGTGTGTAAAACTTATCCCCATTGCATGCGGAACGTGTGTCATACGCCGAGTACGTCGTAAAACTTTGAACATGTTTAAAATTTCTTGACGTACTCTACTTACTAAGACGTATGATAGCGTACTTTAGCGTTCTACTCACGTATACCAAACTTACTCATACCAGATTTGACGTGCCCCAACGTTTTAGACACATTTTTCTTAGGTCGGCATACGCTGGCAAGATCGCCAAGGTGTGACTGCGATGTTGACACTTCCATTTCTACGGCAGTTATGATTCGAATCGTTATGCGTCAGCCTTTTAATAGGCTACGTCACGACATCGACGGCGATGCGTGCAACGCGCTATGCCTAAGTTAGACTATCGTTGGGCATCGGTTGTGTAGGCCGACAACAGGTTCGGCATTCGTTGGTATAAGTTATCTATAACACAACGAAACGTTCTGTGTCCGTTACCAATGTGTTATACATAAGACCAAGTCGCTATGAATACGTCCGAATCTTAAAAATAAACATCAAAAGTTCAATGTAAGCCAGCGTTTTACAAACATTTTAATACGTTGCCACCGCTGGCTAAAACGTCAAGGTGTGACGGTTTTTACAGCCATTTTTCCCTGCTGTGCAGGGGTTAGGCTTTTTTCTTGAGGCAATGTTTTATGGCCGGATGCCCTTCCTGATGCCAACCCTGGTCGCCTCTTACGACACACAGGGATATGGTACACCTATTCTAACCGGGCATACACCGGGACCAGTACACCGGTACTCATTTCGCCGACCTCGGAAGGATGACAGGCTGAGTCAACCTCCTGGTGTTAATTCAGCAGCCAACGGGGCTTGAACTCAGGACCCTGGGATCCCAAGCCACCACCCTAACCACTAAGCCAACACCAGGCTTACCAAAAACGTCAAGGTGTGACCGGGCCTTAAGGTGCGCAGGTGGTCCATCCTGTCCCCATCTATTTCTTTCTGTTTTCATCTTCTTCACCAATCATTCATCCCATCATTCTTTGTCAATCACTCATCTCTCCCTTCCACATCGGATGCATGATGCCAGCATACTGCACTGTAGCATGCTGTCATTGATAAGCTTCCTAAAGGCAGGTCTGTCACGAAGGTGATAATTTGGGAAAGTACGACTATACGTGCAGTGATCGTTGTACGTGGATGTCATTACATTCTTTTCCATCCTTACAAATACCTGTTTGCCTGCCATTGTAAATACTTGCATTTTTATTGCTGCCACGAAAGGCCATTCCTTCAAGAAACTGTGTCCTGACTTATTCTGTCTGTTCTGATGGCGGCATAATACTGCCGAGGCATTTGGCCAGATTGGATTCGTTATCCAAGTTCGATCTTAGATGCGGTAACGTGACGTTGGTTCTGCTCGGCCAACTAAGGTCTGTTTTGTAACCACCGGCACAGTAAACAGACCTTGGGCGCGAAGATCTGGCCAGAGATGAGAGTTGCAAACGGCATCCGTTGTCTCAAGAAGACACACCGTCCTCTCGGAGTTATCCAGAGGTGATGTCCCCCATCATATTATATATATATATATATATATATATATATATATATATATATATATATATATATATATATATATCCACACACACATATGCACATAGACACACACATACATACATACTAGCAAAGTAAATTCTACCCGTTGCTTCGCTGACAGGAATACTGAGGGGGGGGAGAGAGAGAGAGAGAGAGAGAGAGAGAGAGAGAGAGAGAGAGAGAGAGAGAGAGAGAGAGAGAGAGAGAGAGAGAGAGAGAGAGAGAGAGAGAGAGAGAGAGAGAGAGAGAGAGAGAGAGAGAGAGAGAGAGAGAGAGAGAGAGAGAGAGAGAGAGAGACAGAGAGAGAGAGAGAGACAGAGACAGAGACAGAGACAGAGAGACAGAGAGAGAGAGAGAGACAGAGACAGAGACAGAGACAGAGAGAGAGAAACAGAGACAGACAGAGACAGAGACAGAGAGAGAAGGAAGGTGTGGGGAGTGAGGACGTGGGAAGGGATAGCAAAGAGAGAAGAGTGAGGATGGGGAGAGATGTAAGGGGAAGCGAGGAGTGAGCAGCTGGGAGGGGTGTGGGGAGGAAGAGAGAGAGGGAGGAAGAGAGAGAGAGAGAGAGAGAGAGAGAGAGAGAGAGAGAGAGAGAGAGAGAGAGAGAGAGAGAGAGAGAGAGAGAGAGAGAGAGAGAGAGAGAGAGAGAGAGAGAGAGAGAGAGGAAGAGAGGAGCGAAAGAAGGGCATGAGGAAGGGGGAAGCTGGGAGGGGAGAGCGAGGAGGGGAGGGCGAGAAAGGGGGGAGATCGACACTTCACCACACGTCGCTATACATCTGGGAGGTGGTGGGAGTGAGGAAGATGGGGGAGCAAGGAGGGGGAATCAGGGAGGGGAAGGGGGGTGTTTTGGACTTGCGTTAGGTAGTGGGACTTGAAAGGAAGCAGGGAGGATGGTCCCATCGACCGGCATTAATACAGGACTGAATGAATTGGTGTACATTAAAACAACACATTCAAACAGGATAGCAAAACTACCTATTACAGTCAAACAACATGTACCATTTTAAAGAGATTATAACATGGGCTTCCCTTGAGGTATGCGACTCAAAGTGCGGCTGCCACCATGTTTACCCACTCTGGAATTGGAACTCTCCGGGGGGGGGGGGGTCGCACACTTCCCGGAGTCCCAAAAGGAGCACAAACTGGACAAACGAACACCCCTCAGCAGCCGGACCCACCACCAATCCCAATCCCACAGTCTAAACCCCAAAATCTGGCTTAGGTTAAGAGATCCTAGAGCCCATCGCACCCTCGTTTCAATCCTTATAATTGCCTGGAGATGCCAGTATTCATGTCTTTATTTAATTTCAGCACACGTTTTTCAACCAATATGCAATAAGCACCAGAATCTCTCAACCCGAGCCAAATTGTGAAATTCAAACCGTGGAATCAAACCCAGCAGCAGCCCAGACTGCGAAAAAAAGTTATCATTCACTCAACCCACACAATCCCCGACACCCTGGGCTCAAAACACAATGCAAACACCACAGCACAACATAATCACCTCCAAACCACAACACCAACACCTTTGGGAACTCATCACAACAACGCATTGTTTATCACTTCATGAAAGTTGGAAGAGGAGTGGGAGAGGGAGGAGAGAGAGGAACGAGAAGTGGGGGAGGGAGGAGAGAGGGCAAACAAAGAAATGGGGGGAAGGATGGATGTATGGGATGTGGGGAAGGGATGGAAGGGATGGATGGATGGAGGGAGGGAAAATAGATTCACAGTAAGTTGCACAGTTGCTCATGAACACAGGATACTCCATTCTCACAGAGTGAACACAAGGTGGAAGGAATGAATGATAAATGAATGAATGAGTTCCCACCTGCAGTTCCTTCTTCTGTCATAACATTTCCTGTAGCATCTGCAATGAGCTTGAATTTTGGAAACCACTCTCCCCAAATAACCTCTAAAGTACTCTTCCACCAAGGGGTGCGTCTCCAAGGTGAAGGTTACATTTTAAACATGTGTAAGATTTAACTGACAATGGAACACACGTGTGTAATGTAATAAATATATATATATATATATATATATATATATATATATATATATATATATATATATATATATATATATATATATATATATATATATATATATATATATATATATTACTTCATTTACATTATCACTGAACATTATCTTCTGTAATTTTATTTTTAAAAACGACAGCAGCTGTGATAAAAAAAGTCATTTACACTGCTGTCTACTGTCTCGCCATGGCTTACAAACATTACTTGATAAGGAATGGCAGGATTGGCAAGTGATAGCAAGCTGATTGGTAATGGTAATGGAACGCACCCGCAAGAACCAAAACATCGCTGGTTTCTTCGTATTTCCAGATTTACCTCGGGATTTCGACACTTATTTAGTTCACGTGATCTGATAATCAAAACAGAAATTATATTCTGATTAAATACATTAATTAATCTGTGACAGGTCATCTTCAAAAATCCCCAAGGCTTTTTCAGTCCGGGTAGGCCAAAAAGATATGGCAAATTAAGACCCCTGTGACTGTGAGGGAGAGCGTAAGGGGGCTGAGTAAGGGGCTGACCAAGAATGAAGCCTTGATAAAGGATAATTAAATAAGGCCATTAATTATGTTCAAAAGCCTCGTGTTGGCTTAGTAGTTGGGGTGGTGGATTGGGATCCTCGGTGTCCTGAGTTTGAGCCCTGCTAACCATTGACTTAACATCAGGGGGGTTGACTCAGTCTGTCATCCTTCCGAGGTCTGCAAAATGAGCACCAGTATACAGGTAATGTTCTGGGCCGTCTTACGGCTTGGGCACACTGGGCAGTTGCCTCGGGGCCCCACGCTGCCATATTGTTCGTGAGAGATCTCTTGGCAGAGTGGATAATTACTCGACCTCTCGCTGGAAAGGCCTGGGATTCAAATCCCTTTTCAAATTATATTTATAATATAAATAATTTGTGCATAACTTTCTGACAAATGTTATCTATATATTACTAAAACTCATCTTGTATATATGTATGTATGTATGTATGTTCCCGAAATACAGCCAAAACGGTCCATGATAGCGCAAAAATTTTCAGCCCACCTTACTCAACATTTTCCTGTGGTGTGCAGTATCAAGTTTTATTAAAATCGGGCAACGAAAAAATTATTTAAAAATCAATTCCTGGTTCAGTCAAGTACTCTTCGGGAGAATTTGATCAATGAAAACAACCTCAGCAGTATCGTTCGCTGGACCTGTCTTTTTTTTCTTGAAATGATCAATTAAAAAATCTCAAACATTTCGTATAGACAAACAACTATTTATTTTTCAGCATAAAATAAACATCACCATTTTAATCGAATACTTCTGTGTTCATGAATAATTAAAATTGTGTTTAGAAGATGATGCAAAATAATTTCTTCGACTTTTTTTTCTCCGTTTTTTTTTCACATTGACGCGCAATATAAAGTTTCGTTCAAATTGGGCAAGGAAAAAAATTATTTAAAAATCAATTCCTGATTCAGTCAAGTACTTTTCGGGATTATTTGATCAATGCAAACAATCTCAGCGGTATAGTTCTCTGGAGCTATCTTTATTTTATTTTTTTTGAAATGATTTTTTTTATCAACCACTGTCACAATGGGAACCCAACGGGTTCACTGGTCGTCTCGTTTCTTATAATGTTGTTAATCTCCAATAATATTGTGTTGATTACACAATAATATTGTATTGTTATAATGTTGTTATTGTGTAAACAATACAATATTATTGCAGATTAACAACATTATAAGAAACTAGTGGGGGCCCATACGTGTGTGCCCGTAGGTGTGTGCCCGTACGTGCAAAAAAATTTTTTAATTGTGACATCATTCGTGATGTCATAGCACCGTGTCCTGTCATTGGTTGACAGATAAATGGCCGTAACTTGGGAACCGCTCGTCTGATTAATATCAAACCTTGAAAAGGCGCATCCTCAGGCGCACGGCGATATTCCTGGCAAGTTTCAATCAGATCGGACCAGCGGTTGTCGATAAACAGCGGTCACAGACACACACAGACACACACACACACACACACACACACACACACACACACACACACACACACACACACACACACACACACACAGATTACTGGAATTATAGATCGATAACATTTGATTAATCCTGGCTTTACAGCATGTTTTTTTTTATGTTTAAACAATGGTTTTGTTGAAACTACCAATCAGTCTGTAGGCTTGACTTTATTGACCGTTTACATTTTTATTCCCGTGGGTGGGTGGGTAGGGACCCCAGTGCATTGCTTTGCCCAGGGCCTACAATGCTGTTAAGACAACCCTGGTAATGACCCTGGCGTGTCGAAGGCGCCAAAAGGGTTGGCGTCAGGAAGGGCATCCGGCCGTAAAAACATTGCCACAAGAAAGGGTACCATGATTGGAGCCCGCAAAAAGCTGACCCCTGCTCAGGGAAAAAGGCTTTAAAATGGTGTGATGATTAATTATGTTCAAAAGGGGTGTTTAAATTAACCCAAACACCCAATCGTCAATCATGTGCACTCCCTAGGAGTTCTTTTAGTATGTATGGAAAATTTCAGGCAGTTATGTTTAATAGTTTTGGAGTAAAAGAGGAGACATGCACACACACACACACACACACACACACACACACACACACACACACACACACACACACACACACACACACACACACACACACACACACACACACACACACACACACACACACACACACACACACACAATGTGTCAGTGACATTTATTAGTATAATAGATTCCCTTACTTTCATTCACGGACCAGTGTTTGTGTGTTTGTTTGTTTGTCGTGCTACTCCTCTTACAGTTCTGAGCTGATTACATCCAGACTTGCTACATGGGATCTACATGACCCCAATAAATGTTTAGGGGTGTTTTTAGATCCTTGTGGAGGATCTCTAAGTCATACTCACGTTGTTGTTCTTGTGGACTTTTTAGATCCTCGTGGAGGATCTCTAAGTCATACTCACGTTGTTGTTCTTGTGGACTTTTTTGTTTCACAGCCAACAGTTTTCATTTAAACTACCTGAAACTAGGCATACATATGTAAAAATTCCCTGCGCAGACAGTAACGATCTCCGAATTTTGAAAATTCCTCCGAGAAAAAAAGTTATGACGTCAAAATATCTCTGCTAATGGAAATCGCCTAAAAAATTATCTCCGAAACTAGGCAAACTTTTTGAATTCTGTTTGCGGGAATCGAACAGGGAATTAGCAGAGATGAATTACTGCACATATGATACATCACTATGACGTCATATCAATTTTTATGACGTCATTCCTATTTTTTGACATTTTTTGTTTCACAACCCAGAGTTTTCATCGGATCTTCGTGAAACTTGCCATGTATATGCAGAAAGCCCACGTGCAGGCAGTAACCATCTCCGATTTTGGAAATTCTTCCTAGAAAAAACAGTTGACGTCATAATATAATATCCCTGCTAATGGAAATCGCCTATACCATTATCTCCGAAACTAGGCAAGCTGTTTGAATTTTGTTTGCGGAAATCAAGTTGGGCATTAGCACGATAATTTATCGCAAACCTGATACATCACAATGACATCATATTCGTTTTTATGACGTCATCATTAAGCGGACGAGGATCTTAGCTCATTTGAGCTTGTTATCTTTTTGCGGTGGTCTTAGGGAGAGAGATGGGAGGGGGTTGTTTGAGGAGGGGAATGCAAATTTTCTCGAAATGTGTATTGTGTAGCGCCGCCTTCAGGAGTGGGAGGGTATTACATGTCTCCACCAATTACAGTAAATATTCCTGTCCCGACGTTTTCCAGTGCAGTGAGGTGTTGTGAATTACGAGCAGTTGAAGTAGGTATTTTTTGCTTCATGTGTAGCCTGGGTTATTTTTTTTTTTTTTTTGCCTTTATGGAGCTGTCAGTTGCCTATACACCGCCCAAATAAAGGTATGCATCAGAAGAACGTGTTGCTTGCTTGGAACAAGATCACCCGTCAGTCGGGTACTCTGTTAATTTCTTGAATACATGCATTATGTACATTGCCAAGCGACATAAATGGATCAGCTGTACTGTCCTTTAAAATCCTTGAAGTTTAAAATCCTGCACTGATCAAAATATCCAGCTGATAAATGCACATCGAAGAGAATGTCTTTCTGACCGTGGAATTAACTTCAAGTTATTGAATTACAAGAGGATTTACAAGGAACTTTAGTGGAGGAAGAGGTCATTCGGCCCATCATGCCTGCGCCACATCAACACCAGATCGCTCTGCCCCATTATCTGCAAGGCATCCAGGTTCCTATTGTAATCCATTTTAAATCTATCTACTCTTTCTACTGCCACTACCTTTCTAGGGAGACCATTTCCATGCATTAACTACTCTCTGACTGAAAGAAACTTGCTTTAATACTGTCCTAACTGTCCTATTCTTTTCTCCATCTTTATCTCTTTCTCTGTTTCTCTCCCCCTTGTCCTCTCACTGTCTATTTTGCTAAAAAAAAAACAAAAAAAAACTTCTGCACTGCACTGAAACGATCGTTCAAAAGTATCCTTTGGTCGAATTGTCTTCACAGTCACCACTTGATGACATCTTTGTTATTATGAATTTTTTTTGTATCCCATTCCTCCATCATGTTTGGGTAAACTCCGATTGGTACATTGTCCGGTTGTAAAAAAAATGACATGAAACACGAGAAAGATTTTGATATATGTTCACAAAAATAAACAAAAAATCATCATCCAACCACCAAAAGTGTGCAAGTCTCAAAACGTGATCTGTGTTTCCAGGTAACATTGTTCACAACTCTGAGAATAAATCATGATGCAAGACCTTTCTTTTTAAAGCTGCCACTGCTGTCTATCACCACGTTTAAGTGAAACGTTTTTCTTGTTTTAATGCTATTACAAACTGAACTATTTCCTTTTGTTGTCAGTGCAGGCACAAATTGAGCAGTTGGATTGTAAGAGACACATGGTCAACGGCACATCTTGTGAGTCAAAATCGCAGAAACACAAATCAAATTATGCGGAACCCTACCTCACACAGCATCAGCATCAGAATTCACAGTAATGTTTGATTCATCTCCTCTTGTGCTAATATAAAACGAAATGCACGTTTGAATTCATTGCTCAGGAATAGGACGATTTGATGGATGGGGATTATTTTCTATTGACGTGATGAAATTGGCTCTGCATTATGGTTTACGAAGACTTGCATAGAATCTGGGGGAAAACGATTAAGTACAACTGCATGGAATGAATAATACAATCGATCTTATTATAATGTGAATGCAGAGAAATGAGGAATGGAATGGAAGATGCTTGGAATTTCTGATGTCCCGAAGGCACCTGCTCTCACATGAAATCGATAACACAGCCAAAGCACAATATGTATTTGACAAAGTAGGCTTTTAGTTGAGTGAATTAAATGTTTATATGAAATACAAATCTCAAACAGACAATAAAATAAAGAATGTATGGAGGATGCAGAATTATAGAGTATCCATCCATCCATTGGGACCATACTCTGTGCAGAGCGGTGGTGGTGCCGAAGCAGTCTCCTTGGCTATTGGACACAATCCTGGACGGGTCGCCACTCCGACACAGGATACCAGAATGGTGGCACTCATTTTGCCAACCTCGGAAGGATGACAGGCTGAGTCAACCCCACCTGGTATTAATTCAACAGCCCAAGTGGCATTTGAACTCAGGACCCTCAGATCCAAAGCCCACCACTCTAGCCATTAAGGCAACACCAGGCATATAAGTCCAATGGCGGTGAGCCTTACACCACTCCAGCCGAAGCTTGGCGTTACGCATGGTGATCTTAGGCTTGCGTACAGCTGCTTGGCCATGGAAACCCATTTCATGAAGCTCTCGACGAACAGTGCTTGTGGTGATGTTGCTTCCAGTCGGTTTGGAACTCCATAGTGAGTCTTATAACCGATGACATATGATTTTTCTGTGCCACGCGCTTTAGCACTCGGCGGTCCCGTTCTGTGAGCTTGTGTGGCCAATCACTTCGCGGCTGAGCTGTTGTTGCTCCAAGACATTTCCACTTCACAAATAACAGCACCTACAGTTGACTGCGGCAGCTCAAGCAGAGCAGAAATTTGACAAACTGACTTGGTGGAAAGGTAGTATCCGATGACGGTGCCACGTTGAAAGTCACTGAGCTCTTCAGTACGGCCCATTCTACTGCCAATGTTTGTCGATGGAGATTGCATGAATGTGTGCTTGACTTTATACACCCGTCATCAATGGGTGTGGCTGAAATAACCGAATGCACTACAAGTAGAAGGGATGTCCGCATACTTTTGGCCATTTAGTGTTGAATGCCTCCAGCCTTCGGCAGCAGTCGCACATTAAATTAATCCTGGTCAGTGCAGTTAATTGACTATTTTATTCAAAAATAATAACATTTTATGCAACAATGATAATGTCTATAAGCAAAATTAATGACTTGCAGCAGATTGTCTGAAGGGGATCACTTTGAAGTTCACAAAAGTGTTGAAGCACACACTTCGATGATGATTGTGCTGAACAATATCGCACATGTATTAAACTAAATGAAAAAATATCTTTCAAATAATGACTCTGCTCACTTCAAATAAAGGTCAAGAGGTCTGACATTATCCAGTGCATGGAGAACAAATGGTGAAGAATTGTTGGGAAACTAAAAATTGGCAGTTTCTGTTCTGTCTCACTTTCACTCATCCATCTTAATCTGTATACATACAATTTGTAAAATGACCGTAGTTCATTATATATCTTCTTCTTCTTTCGGCTGCTCCCATAAGGGGTCGCCACAGCGGATCATCCGTATGATCTGCATAGTGATTTGGCACACGATTCATGCCAGATGCCCTTCCTGACGCAACCCCGGTCGCCTCACACGACACACAGGGATATGGTACACCTATTTTAACCGGGGTATACACCGGCCAACTATACTGGTACTCATTTCGCCAACCTCAGAAGGATGACAGGCTGAGTCAACCCCCTGATGTATTAATTCAGTGGCCCAACGGGGCTTGAACTCGGGACCTTTTGGATCCCAAGCCGCTGCCCTAACCACTACGCCAACACACCAGGCTCGTAGTTCATTATAATATGGAATAGGCAAAGCCAAGAAGTGAACGTAGAATTCTTCTTACATTTGATGCTACAATTTCCGGTTACTTCGGCCTGGAGAAGGTGTTGATACTCCACCGAGTGCCCTTATAGTTAAACAGTGTGGTTTCTACCGTGGTGCATGCTCTCTCATCTGCATTCGGGATCAGCGATCAAAAAATGTAAATCACGATTAAAAATTATTTAACATTACCTTCACAACAACTACACCGCCTAGAACAGGATCTCATCTGAAAAAATAAATATTACCTCAACAACAACTACACCGCCGAGAACAGGATCTCATCTGAAAAAATAAATATTACCTCAACATTACCTTCACAACAACAACTACACTGCCTCGAACAGGATCTCATCTGAAAAAATATATATTACCTCAACATTACCTTCACAACAACTACACCACGTAGAACAGGATCTCATCTGAAAAAATAAATATTACCTCAACATTACCTTCACAACAACAACTACACCGCCTAGAACAGAATCTCATTTGAAAAAAATAAATATTACCTCAACATTTCCTTCACAACAACAACTACACTGCCTAGAACAAGATCTCATCTGAAAAAAAAAATCCTCAACATTACCTTCACAATGACAACTACACCACCGAGAACAGAATCTCATTTGAAAAAATAAATATTACCTCAACATTACCTTCACAACAACAACTACACCGCCTAGAACAGAATCTCATTTGAAAAAATAAATATTACCTCAACATTTCCTTCACAACAACAACGACACTGCCTAGAACAGGATCTCATCTGAAAAAAAAAATCCTCAACATTACCTTCACAACGACAACTACACCGCCAAGAACAGGATCTCATCTAAAAAAATTAATATTACCTCAACATTACGTTCACAACAACAACTACACCGCCGAGAACAGGATCTCATCTGAAAAAATTAATATTACCTCAACATTACGTTCACAACAACAACTACACCGCCGAGAACAGGATCTCATCTGAAAAAATAAATATTACCTCAACATTACGTTCACCACGAGAACTACACCGCCGAGAACAGGATCTCATCTAAAAAAATTAATATTACCTCAACATTACGTTCACAATGACAACTACACCGCCAAGAACAGGATCTCATCTAAAACTAGAACGGGCACTCATAGAGTGCATACCTTCGCCGCCACTACTTTTTTTGTTCTTGGTATGAGTGTGGGGAACTGGTTTCATATGAATGGTCTTATGACACAAACCACATATCTATAATGTCATGACCCCCCCCCCCGACTTTCGGGGGCTACGGACTAAACAACAATCAACTCACGTTGTTTTGGAGAGTCTTCACTCGCAAGCTTGGTGAATACAACGTTTCAACAAGAAAAGGTAATCTCGTTTGATGCTGGTTTCATGCAAATCGAATAAGAATTGACTGAGTTATGCCGAAAACCGCATATTTTTCAAGGGCGTGACCCCCCCCGACATTTAACCCCAACCGGTGACATGTGTTATAAGGTCATTGTATCACAAGATTGGGCATTAAATTCTGAACATTTATTGCTGGGTTCATGTAAAGCGGACAAGAATTGACCGCGTTATGACAAAAACCGCATATTTTTCAAGGTCGTGACCCCCCTGACCTTTGATCCCTAACCGGTAAGAAGAATATGGGCGTCATTGTGTCATATTGCATATCACAAGATGAGGCATTGAATTCTGAACATTTTGGCATTAGTTGCATGCAAATTGAATAAAAATTGACAGTGTTATCGTAAAAAGACGATTTTGACCTTTTCGTGACCTTGACTTGACCTTTGACCCGAACGATCCCAAAATCTAATCGAATGCTTCTTGGCTAATAACCAATCATCCCACCAAATTTCATGCAATTCGGTTTAATACTTTTTGAGTTATACGAATCACAAGATTACAAATAAATAAATAAACAAATAAATAAATACACGCCGACCAAAACATAACCTTTCACAGAATGCGAAGGTAAAAATTAATATTACCTCAACATTATACCTCCACATTACCTTCACAACAACAACTACACCGCCTTCAACAGGATCGCATCTGAAAAAATAAATATTACCTCAACATTACCTTCACAACAACAACTACACCGCCTAGAACAGGATCTCATCTGGAAAAAAATTAATATTACCTCAACATTACCTTCACAACAACAACTACACCGCCTAGAACAGGATCTCATCTGAAAAAATTAATATTACCTCAACATTTCCTTCACAACGACACCGACACCGCCCAGAACAGATCTCATCCAAAAAAATTAATATTACCTCAACATTATACCTCAACATTACCTTCGCAACAACAACGACACCGCCTCGAACAGGATCTCATCTAAAAAAAATAAATATTACCTCGACATTACCTTCACAACAACTACACCGCCGAGAACAGGATCTCATCTAAAAAAAATAAATATTACCTCGACATTACCTTCACAACAACTACACCACCGAGAACAGGATCTCATCTAAAAAAATTAATATTACCTCAACATTACCTTCACAACGAGAACTACACCGCCTAGAACAGAATCTCATCTAAAAAAATAAATATTACCTCAACATTACCTTCAGAACGACAACTACACCGCCTAGAACAGGATCTCATCTAAAAAAAATAAATATTACCTCGACATTACCTTCACAACAACAACTACACCGCCTAGAACAGGATCTCATCTGAAAAAAATAAATATTACCTCAACATTACCTTCACAACAACAATTATACCGCCGAGAACAGGATCTCATCTAAAAAAAATAAATATTACCTCGACATTACCTTCACAACAACAACTACACCACCGAGAACAGAATCTCATCGAAAAAAATAAATATTACCTCAACATTACCTTCACAACGACAACTACACCACCAAGAACAAGATCTCATCCAAAAAAATTAATATTACCTCAACATTACGTTCACCACGACAACTACACCGCCGAGAACAGGATCTCATCTAAAAAAATTAATATTACCTCAACATTATACCTCCACATTACCTTCACAACAACAACTACACCGCCTTGAACAGGATCGCATCTGAAAAAATAAATATTACCTCAACATTACCTTCACAACAACAACTACACCGCCTAGAACAGGATCTCATCTGGAAAAAAATTAATATTACCTCAACATTACCTTCACAACAACAACTACACCGCCTAGAACAGGATCTCATCTGAAAAAATTAATATTACCTCAACATTTCCTTCACAACGACACCGACACCGCCCAGAACAGATCTCATCCAAAAAAATTAATATTACCTCAACATTATACCTCAACATTACCTTCGCAACAACAACGACACCGCCTCGAACAGGATCTCATCTGAAAGAAAAAATTCCTCAACATTACCTTCAAAACAATAACTACACCGCCGAGAACAGGATCTCATCTAAAAAAAATAAATATTACCTCGACATTACCTTCACAACAACTACACCACCGAGAACAGGATCTCATCTAAAAAAATTAATATTACCTCAACATTACCTTCACAACGAGAACTACACCGCCTATAACAGAATCTCATCTAAAAAAATAAATATTACCTCAACATTACCTTCAGAAAGACAACTACACCGCCTACAACAGGATCTCATCTAAAAAAAATAAATATTACCTCAACATTACCTTCACAACGACAACTACACCACCAAGAACAAGATCTCATCTAAAAAAATTAATATTACCTCAACATTACGTTCACCACGACAACTACACCGCCGAGAACAGGATCTCATCTAAAAAAATTAATATTACCTCAACATTATACCTCAACATTACCTTCGCAACAACGACACCGCCTCGAACAGGATCTCATCTAAAAAAAATAAATATTACCTCGACATTACCTTCACAACAACTACACCGCCGAGAACAGGATCTCATCTAAAAAAAATTAATATTACCTCGACATTACCTTCACAACAACTACACCACCGAGAACAGGATCTCATCTAAAAAAAATTAATATTACCTCAACATTACCTTCACAACGAGAACTACACCGCCTAGAACAGAATCTCATCTAAAAAAATAAATATTACCTCAACATTACCTTCAGAACGACAACTACACCGCCTAGAACAGGATCTCATCTAAAAAAAAATAAATATTACCTCGACATTACCTTCACAACAACAACTACACCGCCTAGAACAGGATCTCATCTGAAAAAAATAATTACCTCAACATTACCTTCACAACAACAATTATACCGCCGAGAACAGGATCTCATCTAAAAAAAATAAATATTACCTCGACATTACCTTCACAACAACAACTACACCACCGAGAACAGAATCTCATCGAAAAAAATAAATATTACCTCAACATTACCTTCACAACGACAACTACACCACCAAGAACAAGATCTCATCTAAAAAAATTAATATTACCTCAACATTACGTTCACCACGACAACTACACCGCCGAGAACAGGATCTCATCTAAAAAAATTAATATTACCTCAACATTATACCTCCACATTACCTTCACAACAACAACTACACCGCCTTGAACAGGATCGCATCTGAAAAAATAAATATTACCTCAACATTACCTTCACAACAACAACTACACCACCTAGAACAGGATCTCATCTGGAAAAAAATTAATATTACCTCAACATTACCTTCACAACAACAACTACACCGCCTAGAACAGGATCTCATCTGAAAAAATTAATATTACCTCAACATTTCCTTCACAACGACACCGACACCGCCCAGAACAGATCTCATCCAAAAAAATTAATATTACCTCAACATTATACCTCAACATTACCTTCGCAACAACAACGACACCGCCTCGAACAGGATCTCATCTGAAAGAAAAAATTCCTCAACATTACCTTCAAAACAATAACTACACCGCCAAGAACAGGATCTCATCTAAAAAAAATAAATATTACCTCGACATTACCTTCACCACAACTACACCACCGAGAACAGGATCTCATCTAAAAAATTAATATTACCTCAACATTACCTTCACAACGAGAACTACACCGCCTATAACAGAATCTCATCTAAAAAAATAAATATTACCTCAACATTACCTTCAGAACGACAACTACACCGCCTAGAACAGGATCTCATCTAAAAAAAATAAATATTACCTCGACATTACCTTCACAACAACAACTACACCGCCTAGAACAGGATCTCATCTGAAAAAAATAAATATTACCTCAACATTACCTTCACAACAACAATTATACCGCCGAGAACAGGATCTCATCTAAAAAAAATAAATATTACCTCGACATTACCTTCACAACAACAACTACACCACCGAGAACAGAATCTCATCAAAAAAAATAAATATTACCTCAACATTACCTTCACAACGACAACTACACCACCAAGAACAAGATCTCATCTAAAAAAATTAATATTACCTCAACATTACGTTCACCACGACAACTACACCGCCGAGAACAGGATCTCATCTAAAAAAATTAATATTACCTCAACATTACCTTCACAACGACAACGACACCGCCAAGAACAGGATCTCATCTAAAAAAATAAATATTACCTCAACATTACGTTCACAACGACAACTACACCGCCTAGAACAGGATCTCATCTAAAAAAAATAAATACTAGAAGTGAACGTAGTATTCTTCTTACATTTGCATCTGACTTTACCGACAACTTGTTCACAACTGTATACGCAATTTCCGGTTACTTCGGAATTAGTGATCAAATAAAATAACGTAAATCACGATTAAAAATTATTTTTTGATGATGCGGGAGATATCTTTATTAAAATCATTGGAGGAAATATACACCATGTCTGATATTTGGGTCTTTCATGTCTCCGACGATGCCTTTATCTCCCGGCATGCATCATTCCCCATGACAAAAACCGGAAACAAAAAAAGCCAGAAGCAAAAAAAAAAAACGGAAGCAAAATAGCCAACGACACGGATTCACAATTGCCAGGTTATTGTGTTTTTTTGTTGTTTCCTACTCTCTCATTTGCACGCGTTAAGTAATATTCACAGGATAGAAATAAAACCCGATAGTGTTTATACACTGCACAGCGTTTAACAACAACCGGAAGCAAAAGGTCATAGCTAACGACACGGATTCCAAATAGCCAGGGGTATTGTGTTGTTGTTGTTGTTGTTGTTGTTGTTGTTTCCTTTTCTCTCATGTGCACACGTTAAGTATGAAGCTCACTGCATTCGCTATTAACATCGAGCAAATACAACCCATCACTTCACTGACGGGGGTATTAAGGGGGGGGTTGAGAGAGGGCAGGAAGATAGAGGAAGAGAGGAGAGAGGGAGGGGGAGAGAGGAGGCAGGAGGTAGGGGAAGCTAGGAAGGGGAGGGGAAAGAGTGAGGAAAAGGGGATGGGTGGTTGGGAGAGCTATGCCTCAGCAAATGATGCTATATCATGGGAGGGAGGGATACAAGGAGGGAGAGAGAGAGAGAGAGAGAGAGAGAGAGAGAGAGAGAGAGAGAGAGAGAGAGAGAGAAAGAGAGAGAGAGAGAGAGAGAGAGAAAGAGAGAGAGAAAGAGAGAGAGAGAGAGAGAATGAAAAAAAACAGGAGAGAAAGGTGAGGGGTTGAGGTGGGGTTAGTAAAGAGAATGACTGAACACACACACACACACACACACACACACACACACACACACACACACACACACACACACACACACACACTTTCAGACCTGGGGCAGGAGCATTCAAAACCAACAGCTCGTACATGCAGTGACCTTTGCACCCCACCAGTCGGCTCCGATTCTGATTCATACAAGCTGCAGTCTCCTCAACGGGAGTGACAGATGGGGTGGGGGGGGGGAGACCAGGGAGAGTATTGGGAAAGAGAGATGAACACTTTGAACACAAATGAACACTTTTCTAGGTGTCAAACTTCGATTCTGGAGCCTAAATTTTGTAATTTTCCTTAATTTAAGAGATCCCGTGGTGATCGCATGTGCCGAAAGAAACTAAAGCAATGAATGCTGACGTCTCTGGGCGTTTATAAGCATTACAATGTATGCAGAGATTCGTGGCTATTATGAACAGGCATTCAATAATATGAGTGAGGAAAGTGAAATAAAAACCCATTATCGTTAAGAAATCATTGTGGCCTGTTCCAAGTCAAAGTGTGGTTGAGCAGGCCAAAAAACATGGCGGCTTCAGACCCCAGTGAGGTTACCCAAGAAACGCCTTAAGACCCCAGAGAGTGAGGTGGCCGAAGATCTCCTGATCTCGGATGTAATTAAATAAGGCCGTTAATTATCTTCAAAAGTGGTGTTTTAATTCACACAAAAACCCAATTTTCACTCTAGCCCTTCCTTGGAGTTTTTGTAGTGTGCATGCAAAGTTTCAGGCTGCTTGGGTTCATTGTTTTGGAGTTATTGAGGAGACACACTGACACACATTGACATTTATTGGTGTACATGAATGAATTACAGGTTGGCGCAGAACCATGCCACCTCTTCTCATATGTTTCCAATTTTCAAATGACCATTTTATTTCTGTCACCCTCAATTACCTCCAGCAAAGAAGGTTGATGGAGGTTATGTATTCACCCCTGTTTGGTTGTCATTCTGTTTGTCGGTGAGCAGACTATCTCAAAAAGTTATGGACTGACTTAGACGAAACGTGGTGGACAGGTTGGGTGTGTGACAAGGAATAATTGATTATATTTTGGTGAAGATCCCAAAACTAGATTTATTAAGTGATCCTTCACCAATGAGAGACAAGGACAAAAACGGTATATGGCACGATAAGGATGTGTCATGCAAGGTAAATAGGTGTAGTGGCATCACGTATTCCCTCCCCTTCGCAACAATGCCATCAAATATGGGTATTGCACAAGTGTCAAAGGAAGATGCAAACATTTATGGTGAATAATTAAGTTGACTCCACCAATTCCCAATGTCCATATTAATTCATATTCCAGATGTCCAGGGGGGATAATTTATTTGCAACTCAACCAATAAATCAGTCAATCCAATGAATACGATTACAAAGGATCTAGAATACATTTTGTAATCTGTTAATGAAAAAACATTATGTCCGCATTCAAAACATTTCACATGCACAGGTATGAGGTTTCTCAGAAGAAAATGGAAACATTCTGGCAAACACCGATCACATCATCAAGTATGCCATAAAATTCTGAAAGTCCAATTTTCCATGATTTCTACTCCAACAAAAAACGATGAAGCCCTCCGCCAGTGAATACTGATGACTTCCAAATTGCATTAAAATATATGAAAAGGGGAAAAGCACTTAGAGAAGATAAATTCTTATCGATGCAAACAAAGATGTTGGTAAACTGCTCAACAGTAAAATGGCAAAGTCCCTAGAAGAGGAAAAAATTAATCCCCTGCCCTTGAAAATCTCACAGCTTGTCCTAATCCACAAAAAGGAAATAAGACAGACCTAAAGAATTACTATCCAATTAGCCTGTTCTAAAATATTTAATTACTGTTCACAAACGTTTTCAAGAACAAACGCGTGATTAAACTGAACAACCAACCATGGGAGAAAGCATGCTTTTGAAGTGGATACTCAACATCTGACATTCCTTCAATATATCATTTTCAAACAATAAATTAGCTTGTCGACAAATCAACAGAATATCAACTGCCCTTGTGCTGAGCATTTGATTTTCAAAAGGCAATCCACAGGAGGGAAACAAATGCTATCATGCAAGGTCTACATCACCTAAACATCAACTACAGATATATCGACATATTAATCAGTCAAAATATGGAAACAGAAACCTTGAAACTGCACCAAAGTAGTGATAAGACCGGCATCAAAAGAGGCATCAGACAAGATGACAAGTTCACCGAAGGGTATTACAGCATCCACAACAATTAACAACAACAAAAAAATTGTTGAACTATAAGAAGTGTTAGGGAACTGTGATAGTCGAGAGCCATAAAATCAGATGAAAACAAGAAGGGCACTTGGTAGAGTGCATACCTCTGCTACGTAATGCCTGATTCATGAGAACCTATCGGGCCCATTACATTTTTGAAATATCATGCCATACAGTACTATATCGTTTTTGGCCTGATCTCTCAAATGTGGAGAATCAGTTTAAAAAATAAATAATTCTCGTATCCAGATCGGGATCTGGATCTTCACCAAAATCTTATCAGTTCTTCCTTGTCACACACTCAACCTGCCCACCAAATTTCATCCGGATCCACACACAACCTTTTGAGACATCCTGCACACAAACAGACAAACAAACAAACAGACAGACAGGGGTGAAAACATAACCTCCTTCACCTTCGGTGGTGGAGGTAATAACCTTGCTATCGCTTGCCAAGCCAGCCGTTCCTTATCAGGCATTTTTTTTTGAGTGCTTACTTGAGTGCTTAAGCCACTTGGCGAACGCTCTCCAAGCTGCTGGGTAACAGAACACAACTCAGCACATGTGCTCGGCCTTGGACGCTTTCCTGATTCTGCCGCTAATGTAATGAAAAAAGCCTTTTGTTGAGCTTTTTCTGCTTTTTGCACCTCTGCTGTAGTTTTGTGATTACTGTAATACTCCAATGTTACTCCAATCTGCTGTTCTTTCATTATTACTCCAACCAAAGTTTGCACAGAGGAAATTTGACATTCTTTAGCTCAACAGATAACCCAAGCACACAAGTCCAAAAGACAAATCTTGTACAAGCCAAAATTGTTCTCCATTACTTTTCAAAATGTGACTGAGACCCTTCTCACCTTAAGGATTTTCTCAACATTCCTATCACTCAACTAGGAGTAAAAATGTTGTTGACCTGTTGTCTCATGCTGAGACGGGGGTGTCCTACCAACCTACCCTCCACCAAGTTGTCCAGATTGCCCACGCAGTACAAGGAAACATGGATGAGAATGATGGGCTTTACATTCCACCTGGACTTCTTCAAGGTCATTCATTCAGGGCAGCAATTGATAACATTGGATACCACTCATGTTAAATTTTCATTCGATGCATTAGCTGGAGCTGTGTTTCAGAAGAAACTTCGACAAGGACAGATTGCAAAAAATGCACCTGCACCACTGCAAATTGACATTAATTCATCAAGCAGGATGCAGGATGTTCCACAAAATGGAGTGAATAGGTCCCATACACCATCACTGGTATATGAAAGCCTAAGATGAGTCCTCATTACCCCCAGATTCATTCCTTTTCAGAACAAAGAAAAACTGGAGGAATCAGAAAAAGTCCACATAGCTTGGTTGTTGGTCCATTACTTTAATTGGAAGATCTCTGAGTCATTTGCTGAAAATTATGTGGAGTTGTTCTTGAAAGCAGATCCGCATAAAGAATTACTACTTCAAGCTGAAGCTCAAGATGTAACAAACAGAGTGCCTGTCTGGGCAGCTTACAACTCACTTGTCACATCCTCTAAATCAAACCATCAATCTGTTGATGAGGTGAGTGCCTTGCCATTGGTCAGTGCTCCACCGCACGAATAGCAGACATTAGTAACAGCCCTCATGGGTTTGCATCGGCTCAATGTCCAAATCAAAGCACCTGAAAGCACTGACCCTGCATGCGTGTGGTTGGATATGGACATATAAACGAGTTTTGCAACTGGCATACCTGCAACCTGATCTCTACAAAGATAAATGGATTGAATCCCCAGGACGATTTCACATTGTAATGTGTGCTTTGAGATGCCTGGGTAAGATTGTTGAAGGTCATGGTCTTGATGAAATCTGGAGTGAGGCTGACATCTACAGCAATGTTGTTGTAACTCAAATAATTTATGGCAATCACCATAGCCGTGCCATCGAATGTCATCAAGTCACACTCCAAGCCCTTACTGATCTGTGGCTTGATGTATTCTTTGAAGAAAATGCAGATGTCCATGACGATTTGAAAGATAATCTGGAGAACGTATCAAAAGCATGCAAATCCCAAAAATGACATCAAAGAGGCTCAGCAAGAACTGATAGCAAAAATGTCAGCACTAAACATCAAGCAATGGATGAACAACTTTGACACAAGTAATAAGGAGTATCCCATGTACAAATGGGCAAGGATGTACATGCAACAAGTTGTTTGTTTCATTGCAACATTGTTTCAGTTTATACGCAGCACTCATCAACGGCAGTGGGATTTGCATCTCTCGTCGCTAGAGCAGCTGTGCAATCTGGTTCTTTGCATGCAACAGGCTGGGCTATGCGAGTATACTGCACTCATGTACCAACTGCAGTACACACACCCTGCCATATGGGAGCAGTTCAAAGCCAGGGAGTTCACAGTAAGCACCAATCCCATTGCATTCACTGCCATCGGTATTGATCAGGCACTAAAAGCCCATTAATAAAATCCATGAAGGATATTATGGGGTTACTGGGATGACAACTAACCCAGAGGGCACCATTGAGGTATTGTCTTCGTACTCTTCAGTTGACGAGGCTGCCTGGAGAGATAGAAGAGATCTTAAGTATCAAGAGATCAGTGATCAACAAACACCATGATTTATTGGGTGGCAAACAAGCCTGTCAGGAAAGGTATGTCCACCAGGTGAAAGAAGTTTTTTTCTAGATCCAACCCATACGGAAGGGCAAATGTAAAGGTAAACTGAAAAGGTGTTCGTCCACCTCACCAGGAAAACAATTGTGCTGACTGATGTGGAAAAAAAAGCATACTTCTCACAGAAACCAGGTAAAGTAGCATACAGATGATTTCTGGAGAAGATAATCAATGGTGACCCAAACCTTTTAGAAAAATGGCAAAAGTCAAGGTTCTAGGTTGGAATGATGCCTGTAAATGTAACAAAATGAAAATTAGTGCTGAGGAAGTTGTGCTGAAAGCATCGAGCTCACGAATGGCACATTTGCTGGTCATTACAAGATGTTCTCGGGAAATGAATCTGAAAGTAGTCAAAGATAACTATGAATACTCTCTTGTCAACCACATACTGAGGATATCTGATGGAAGCCTTCCATCCATGTAATGACAGGGCTCAACTTATTCATCAGCTGAACGCTCTGGTGGAGATAGATAGACCCTGACGAAGATTTAAAACTGCGTGCACACCAACCAGGACATACATTCGATTGACAGCAAAAGTCAAGGTTATGCCAGCGGGTTTTGGAGTACTTGATAACTACAGTGTCAAGTCGTTGAAGGAGAGCACAAGGGAGCATCAATCACAAGGTGCATCAACACATATGTCTGAATATAAGGTGGAGGACAACACACACATCAAGCATGTCAACAGATTTCTTATCAGCACCAAAACAAAATAACTACTGACAGTTTACCTGGCTGAGAAGGTTGTTCAGAATTACGAGTCAGCTGTCAATGCAGTCACACGAATGGGATTGTTGTCAGATCAGGCTGAATCAGAAAGTAGCTGATTTGGAAAGCTCTCAAGCAGAAGCAGATACACTTATAATATTGCATGCTGCTAAAGTGCACAAAACTGGAAAACAAGTTCACATCCATGTCTCAGATACAGGTGTGTTAGTCCTTGCCTTATCAGTCATGCCAGCACGAGACAATCAAACAGTAATCATTATGGGGACAGGTTCAAATCGTCAGCATGTGCATCTGAAACCACTGTATCATGCCCTTGGTGAAATTCATGTTCAGGCCTTAAGAGGTTTTCATGCGATTAGTGGCTGTGACATGACTGGTCGTATCTTTGGAAAGAGCAAGAATGCCTGGTGGAACATTGGTCTCAGCAAGTGACAATGTTCTCCATGCTCTATCTCGATTAGGGATTGATGCAGAACCAGACAATTCTGCACCCAAAGGCTATGAAGAGGTCATCAGCCACTTACTCAGCCCCAAGAATGAACAATGTAGTGATCCACTAGAACTCCATTGGTATTATTTCAGAGGATGTTACCAACTCCAGGTACTGATGAATTGCCACCAACGCAAGGGCAATTCATGAGCATACAAGATGAGCTCACTTGCAGAGCATTGTGTGGCAACAGGTGTTGATTCCATGGCTGTCATATCCTGAACCTCCTATATATACTAGGATGGTCAGCAGAACCAATAGGAGAAGTCATTTTTTTTAATTTTCTTTTTTTTTGGTATACCTTGTCGAGGCTCATGTGAGAGCTAACACACAACGCACATCAAGGGGGGCATGAGACAGGAGGGGAGGGAGTGGGAAGGACAAATAGTGGGGAACAGAGACATTAGGAGATCTATGGAAGGGAGAGGGATGGGACGGGGAACATGGGGAATAGACGATGGACATTACAGGGACTTTCAGGAAGGAAAACAGGAAATTTGAAGGAAGTGGGCTTGGGTGGATTATCGGGGGTAGAAGAGATCGAGAATTTGGATGGGGGATGATAAGAGGTGGTGGTGAACAGCTGTTTTGAAAGCCTGGAGGGAAGAATGGGATTGAATAGAATGAGAGAGTTTATTCCAAAGGCGGGAAAAAAGAGGAATGAAAGAGTGAAGGTGAGCAGTGATTCGTGATTTTGGTAGTTTTAGCAGAAGGGGGTTGTTGGCTGACCTTGAGCGCCCTGAGGAAATGTGGTGGGGACAAATCGCAGAGAGAGCAGGGGGGGCAAGGCTGGAGAGGAGACGGTAGAAGACAGAAAGACCACCAACTAACCTGCGGTGATTGAGTGAGAGGCCCAAAGACTCAGCCTCATTGCGGAAGATGCCAATGATCCGAAATGCCTTGGTTTCTACAGCGTGAAGCCGAGAAAGGTGGGAGGCAGGAGGACGAGGCCAGAGGGGAGAGCAATACTCCTTCAGGCTATGGACAAAAGCTTTGTAAGTGGTCAGGAGCTCAGGTGGGCCGAGGAAGGACTTTGCACGACGGAGAATTCCCAGTCGGCAACTGACTTTGGAGGCGAGGTTTGAAATGTGGCTTTCCCAGGAAAGGTCATGGCAGATAGTGAGACCCAGTTGCTTGAAAGAAAGGACTTCTTCCAGAGGATTGTTGAGAAAGTGGATGGGTGAGTTTTCTAAACGGTCCTTTCGAAGAGATATAGTGAGAGTGTGAGATTTGTCCAGATTGAAAGACATGTTCCACGTGTTGGACCAGTTTGTGATTTTATCCAGATCTGCAGTGAGCGAAGAAGCTGCTGCTTGCCGGTCTGAGGGATGACCGATGGTACGGCAGAGGGTGGAGTCATCAGCAAAGAGAAATAGAGGATTTTCCAGAGAGTCGGAGAGATGATTGATGAAAACCAGAAAAAGAACAGGGCCCACAACGCTACCTTGATGAACTCCAGCCTGGACAGGAAGACGGGATGAAAGAACTCCATTTAGGGCCACATGTTGACTGCGACAGGAGAGGAAGTCTGCGAGCCTCGAGTGGAGATGGCCTTGGATACAATGGGAAGAGAGTTTGGTGAGTAGGGCAGGGTGCCAGACTGTCAAAAGCACGTGATATGTCCAGGGATACGGCTCGGATTTCCTGTCTGGCATTGAGGACCTCCATCCATTGTTGGGAGAGCAGAAGCAGTATATCCAGGGTAGAGTGACCTGGTCTGAAACCAAATTGATGATCGGAAATCAAGCCATTGGAGAAGAGGAAGGATTTCATGTCTGAAGCGATGATGGATTCCATAACCTTGCTGATGATTGGGAGAAGGCTGATTGGTCTGTAGTTGCAGGGATCTGTTTTTGCACATTTTTTTTTTCTCGTCCTAACAAGAGTGCCTCCGGCTCCAGACAGTGTACTGCAGCTGATCTGATGTGGATGCACCAAAAGTCTATGCAGAGGACGATGCTCATGCAAACAAAATAACATCACTTGCACGGAGCTCTGCAAGTGTGATCCAGACAGCTGCACAAGTATGGTCATCGCTTAAGAGGAATCAGAAGATGAAGGATGATTCTATGTTCTTAATGTATTGGTAAAGTGAAGAAAAAAAAATCGTTTAATCACCCCGTTGCTTTTGTATTTACAATGCAGATAAATTAGTGAGATTTATAGATGTAAATACAATGTCATAACTAGTCTCAACTACGACATCAAAATACATTTAAAAAAGTCAGGTGGTTGGATTTGCTAACTGCTGGTAGGTGAAAGATTTATCTGGCCCGGGGCATTCTACAGGTGGGGTTGGAATAGCTGCCACTAGGAGAGGTGAGCACAAATGACAAAGTGGAGATGGAGGCTCCATACTCCATGAGCATTCCTCCGGGCACTGAGGCAACAGTCCCAGCGCAGTGGCGGGCTCACAAACTTGTGGCATGATGGAATTGCTGGTGGGGCAACAAATCCAGGGCTTAGTCATGGGATTCACCCTCATAAACACTGATGTGCCTGTTGTGGCAATCAGGATAATTAATCTCAGTTCGGCACAACACACGACTGGACGGGAAATGAAGGTAGCAGACTGCACCCCAGTTATTGATGTTGCAAAGGTGAGGGACAAAAACATCCCTTCTAATTGGCTTCAGGGGGATTCTCTCAGTTCTAGTACGAATTGGCCCAATCCCATTTGTAAGATGGTTGAATGAAGTAGCATAGGTTTAGGGAAGGCCCAGAAGGAAGTGTTACACAAATTAATGCATTGTCATTTTGATATCTTCTCCTTATCCTTTGAGGACATAGGATGCATGAGTCTGGTTAAGCAAGCATAAGATCAATACCGATGAGTTATGGCCTATTTGGCAGCCTGCCCGCCAACTCCCTTGGAGCAAGAGGGAGGAACATGACCAGCAGGTGGAAAAGATGACTAACACAGGAGTCATTCTGCCATTGGCTGTCACTCGAGCAGGTTAAAAAGAAGGATGGGACCACGTGTTTCTACGTGGACTATCGCCAGCTGAACAATATGACATTTATTGACTTCTTTCCATGACCGAGAATTGATGATACCCTTGATGCCATTTTGGGCTCAAATTCATTCTCAATATTAGACATTAAGAGTGGGTATTGACAAGTGTTGATGGAATGAACAGGGAAGAAGATGGAATTCTCCACACATAAAGGACTGATTCAGTTGACTGTGATACCATTTGGTTTGTGTAATGCCCCCACCACCTTTGAGACAGATGGAGCGTGTACTGGGCAGTATGCCATAACAATCATCCCTGGTATACCTGAAAGATGTCCTGGTGCATTTGAACAAGCCATCACCAATTTGGACCAGGTGTTCGGGCACCTCAGACAGGCAGGCTTGAAATTAAGCCCTGGTAAATGTACTTTGCAAAAGAAGTGGCCGATCTATGTCACATGGTTGGTCTTGAGGTAGTGAGCACTGACCCAGCTCAGGTGAGAGCAGTAGAGTGGTCTGTACCTCATAACATCAAAGTGGCATGTGGGTTTTCAGGGCTCTGCTCTTAGTCCTGACATGTGGCAAAGTTTGCAGAGATTACCAGGCATTTTCACCAGCTTTATGGAGTAGGGGACAAGTTTTAATTGGGCGAAGGAGTACAGTGATGCCTTCGTTAAAATGTAGATGTTTGACATCTGCACCCATCTTAGCTGACCCCACTGATGATGGGACTTTTATCCTGGATACGGATGCAAGCCAGGAATG